>NC_143480.1:62984311-63103960 GCF_027475165.1 Benincasa hispida | reverse complement strand
TTCATTAGCTTTGTATTTGATGGTGAAGATCTATTTGCATCCTACCGTTTTCTTCCTTGGGGTAGGTTTGTTATTTCGCATGTGTTGTTCTTTTTCAAGGCATTCATTTCGTCCAATATAGCTTGGTTCCAATTGATGTCTTTAAAAGCTTCATGGACATTGTTAGGAATGTGTATGTTGGATAGGGTAGTTGTGAATGCTTTGAACTTGCGAGAAATATGTTTATAAGAGAGAGAGTTTTGAATTCATACAAGTTCTTACCCCTTTCAGTTTTGCAATGGGAGGATCAATGTCTTCCGTATGAGTTTCCATTGTGGAGTTGGAGACATGATTTTCCTGCAGTTCGGTTGGGCTTTGACTGAGTGCTGGTTCATGTTCAAGAGTGTTTGTTTTTCTTCAAGTATAGACTATGGGATCTTTCCTACATTCAAGTGAGTTTTGGTTGGAAATATCAGTTTTATGTAGAAAGGGAGAACTTTCTTCAATGAAGGTTGTTTTTGGAGTTCCTTCATTTTCAACAAGTATGGAAGGTTCAATGGTGTCTTGCTTTTGAAAGTAAGGTTGAGTTTCAAAGAAGGTTACGTTCATGGAGGTATAGAATTTTTTAGTGGTTGGTGAATATCATTTGTATCCTTTTTGGCTTGTGGAGCATAACCAAGAAAGTTACATTTGATTGCCTTAGGATCTAGTTTATTCCTATTGGGTCGATGATCTTGATCAAAGGTAGTACAATCAAATATTTTCAAGGGAACTTGAGAGAATAATCTATTATGTGGAAATGCTTCATTAAGTTTTTGTAAGGGAGTTTTGAAGCCTAATATTCGAGAGGGCATTCTATTAATAAATATGGCTATCAGAACAACTTCTCCCTAAAACTGATGGGGGTTGTTAGTGAAAAACATTAAAGCTCTAGAAACTTCTATGAGATGTTTATTTTTTCTCTCCGAAATTCCATTTTGCTGCGTTCTTTATGCAATTCCATTTTGCTAGGGAGTGTTAGGGCATGTACTTAAGTGGGCAATACATTTTTTTTTTAAAAAGTTTCTTAAGGAAGTGTTAAAATAATCCTTAATATTATCAGTGTGAAGCATTTGAATTTTTTGTGTTAAAGAGATTGAGAATCATGGCATACATGTTTTGAAATATGACAATAACCTCATATTTTTCTTTCATTAAAAATACCCTGGTATGTCTAGTGTGATCATCAATAAAGGAAATAAACCATTTAGCTCATGTTACATTATGAACTCTACTAGGCCCTCAGATATCACTATGCATCATAGAAAAAGGAAGAGAGGGTTTATAAGCGATTATCGGATATGAAGATTGAGTCAACTTTGCCATTTTACAAGACTCACATTGAAAAACCTGAGAACTTTTATTAAAATTATCTAGAAAATTTTGTTTATAATATAGAAAATTGAGATATCCTAAACGATTATGCCATAATTATTGTACGATCATAATTGTCTTTAGAAACGACAAAAGTACATTTGCTAAGACCTAACTCCTTGACTTGAGACTTGAGAACATTCAGTATGTAGAGACTTGAGGATTCCTTAGCATTGCCAATCGTCTTCCTCAAATTCAAATCCTGAAATATGGAATTATGTGAGTGAAAAGTTGCAATGCAATTTTTCATAAGAGTTAGTTTGCTTATGGAAAGAAGAATGCATTTATGATTTGAAACATGCAACACATTTTCTAAAAGAAGATCTTTAAAGATAGAAACATTGTCTGTCCCTATTACTTTAGAATAGTTACCATTCAACAACTTTTACAGTGATTTGACTGCTATAGTGGGCATAATTAGTTAAAAGTGAGATATCATCTATCATGTGATCTGAGGCTCCATAATCAATTATGCAAGTACTAAAATTTTCTTTTGTTGCATCAAGAGCACAAAGGAAATTACTTGAATGTGCAACTATTGTCACACTTGTTTATGATGTTTTTTTTAGTAAATTTGGTTTGACCAAATAGTTTGTGGAGAAGATCCAACTGCTTCTTAAGTACATTATTTTCAGGGGCAACGTTTATTGGGATTAGTGCTCTAAATCTCGTTGTTCTCATAATTTTTAATCTATATACGAACTATTTATTTAATAAAATAATAAGTTATTTTATCTGACATTTAGAATGTATTAACTCAATCCAATAAATTAAGATCCAAGATTATTTTATATAACTTAAACATGTATGTGGTTGACATACAAGTGGATTATGTTTAAGAAATAACTTAAATGATCTGTAGTATATGGATGAGATTGAGTGCCTTATCCTGGTGACATTACGGATACAAACCATTTTGTAATTGTTACAAGAGTTATGAAGTGTTACAAACGATTTGATCCTAATTGTTCATGTAGAGACGTGAGACTAGAGGTATCTTATACATAAAATTTGTACCATAAGATGATTAGTCTCTCTTTATAACACTATTAATTGAAAAGATTAACATTTCATAAGATGACCATAGGTGACTCGACCTCAATTCTAAGTGAGTTATGAACTCTTGTCTATAAAGGCAGTCTTTTGATCAATATATGTAAGACCCTGACCTAGATTAAGAGTACAAGCCAAGCAACCACTCAAGTTAAGGAGTTAGAAGGAAGTGGAGGCTAGACTAAGGAAGCTAAAATTTAATTAAGTGTATAAACTATGCGTTGAAGAAAACAATAACACTTAGAAATTTCTAAGTGTTGAGATCATATGGTGGAACTTGGGAAAAGTGTTGTGGACAAATTGAGGGAAAGAAAATGGGAGCATAGTGAGTGGAAACTTAAATTTTGGCTAAGTATGCAAACTATGCTATGAGAATTAAGAGTTGAACTCATAGCATAGTAAAGAGTAAAGAAATTTGACTAATTATCCAAACTATGCTGTAAGAATTAAGAGTTGAACTTATAACATAGTAAAGAGTAAAGAAATTTGACTAAGTATCCAAACTATGCTATGAAACCATGCAATGAAAAACCATAAATTTAGGGTGGATGCATAGCCTTGGTAAAAATGAACGCATAGTGCAATTTTAGGTTGGAAATTTGGCTAAGCGACCAAACTATGCAATGAAACCATGCAATTAGAAACCACTAATTTAGGGTGGACACATAGCCTTGGTAAAAGTGAACGCATAGTGTAGTTTTAGGTTGGAATTTGGCTAAGTGTTGGACAACATATGACACAACAAGTGAGGAAATCCTAGGGATTTGAGGTCTGAATGCATAGATGGTGAATTGAATGCATAGAGAGCTCCATTCTAAGCACATGAGGAGTAAGAATAAAGCATAAGACAACCATTTAAGAAGAAGTAACACCAAGGAACCCTATTATGACCAAGTGAACGCATACCTAGGAAACTATGTGTTGAGAATGAGAACTATGCTATGAACACTTAGAAAAATAATCAGAAGATAAGAACCATACGTCCAGATGATGTAACATGCGTTGAGATTGAGTATTCTTGGCATTAACGAACAAAATGATAGTAAGGTGAGTTAGGTGGCTCAACCAAATGGAATCTTGGCAAAGCTAAGTAGGAGGTGGACATATACATGTATAGAATGAAGAAGGAAAAGACACCTCAAGCCCACATGCAAGTAGGACGTGGTATGGAAGTAGGTGGTAGCACAATGAGATGAAGACATTTCAAAAGTTCACAAGAAGGAGGTGTCATGCGGTTAGTGATAGTAGGTGATGACAAGGATGATTTGAAGAGCTTCTAAATACCCTGAGAGGCTTTCATTTCACCACATAACTCAAAATTCTCCCAAAAAGGGCTTAAAAGAGAGGTGGGAGACCAACTAGGCATTGAGAAGGGTCCATTAGGGGTTCAAGATGCTGTCCGGGCATTGAAGACTTAGTTTATGCATTGGGAAGGGCTATCAGGCGTTCAACTAAGGCTGTGAGAAGTCAACGTTGCGCTCACATCTAAGGTTGTTAGTCCAGAGGGCCAATTTTCACTTGTTAGGGTTGGTAAGGTAAATTTGGGACTTTGAAAGTATCCTAAAGTCAGTTCAGGCTTAAACTCAAGACTTTAAGTTGTTTATGAATCCTTACAGGCTCGAGATTCAGGGAGACCTTAGGGAGGGCACCAGAGGCTTAGGAAAAAGAGTTGTTACTGGTTAATTGTGAGTGACTATTTTTAAAAAGGAAATCTTGATTTAGTAAAGTTTTAGAAATTATATTGTTATGTTTTGAGTTATTTGAAACTCTAGTTTAAATGATGAGCTAAGATTCCCAAAAGAAAGTTTCAATCCATGAAACCTAGTACCAAGACGAAAGCTCTACATGCATGTACGACGAATGTTATAAGTTGAGTTGGTTCCACATTAGCATAGACTGAGTGTGTCGAGTTGGTTCCACCTCAGTAAATGACGGTGTGAGTATGGTTCCACCTCATTACCTGGGAGTATTGAGTTGGTCTACTTCTAGGAAAGTTAGGGTATAGGTTTGAGTATAGTTTTCATACGTTCAGTAACATGTTTACAGTTTTATCACATGTTAGTTATTGATTCCATAATGTTTTGAATTATGAGTTTATTTTAGAAAGTCACTTACTAAGCTTGTCGGCTTATGTTTTCAAAATGTTTTCCCTTCCCAGGTAGCCACATGAGGAGTTCCATATATCTGTCCTAAACTGCCACAAGAGGTTAAGATCTGCAACATACAAAAGACCCAATGCTACTTAGCCATGTGCTTAAATCTAGGGTTAAGATATCATGAGTAAACTATAGTCTATAAAACTAATAGGCCAAGTTATGCGGAATTGTTAAGTTAATTTGTTGGGCAAGGAACTGTTGTAAATGTGGAATTCATACTTCACTCGTAACTGTAGCTAAGACTGGAACAGTTGGGCAATAGATATCACAAAATGGTGGTATCTACTGTCCTTACGCCTCCATTCAAGTTCGATAGGTGAATTCGGGAGGGAGTGTGACAATATGGGTAAGAGTGGTTAGATTCGCCGACTTAATATACCTACCACTTTGGGAATTTGTTTAAGTAGGGAGCTGGGAACATAGCTGTACAAGATGTAATGCCCTCCTTCTCATTTTTAGGGTAAATAGATGAATTTCTTCCTTAAGGGCTGATTCCGGGTCTTGAACAATGAGACCTCACTCTCTCACTAGCTCGAGAGGGATTAGTTTATAGTTGGACTATAAACTGTTTGTTCATTAGAGGGATAAGTAGTACTTAAGAAGTTAGATGTGTAATTATAAGGGTAAAATGGTAATTTGACCCAACTATAATTACGAGCAATTTGTGAAGGGTTGATTTAATGTTGATTGGTTAGATCTATAGACACAAAAATATATCTACGGTGCAAAGAGTGCAACTATGGGTTTTTAGTGGAGCGACCAACCATTAATGAATGTCGATTAATTTAATTAAAGAGTTTAATTAATTAATCTCATATCATTAAAGGTTATAATCTCTAGGTCCATTAGGTCCCTTGATAGCTCACTAAGGATTGAATAAGAATCATTTAATTTTGGATTAATTTGAATTATTCAAATTAAATGAGAGAATTAATTGTATGAGATATAATTAATATAATGTATATAGTGTAGGGATGAAAGTGAAAGAACTCTTAAAGAAGAGAACCAATGAGCAGAAGCAGATCGTTTCAAACCCCATTGTGAAAGAACATGAACATTTACAATCCAAAAGAACAGTTATGCATTAAGTCTAAATTACAGCATGCTTCAAAAGGAAAATACTAGAGATCGAGTAAATATACCCTTGGAAAAACTTTCTTCTTGTATTTCCTCGATCAATCAACCCAACGTTCAACAGCACGAACGTCACGCGAACAAACCAGCAAACAACACAAACTTGGAGAATCTCGAACACAATCGAGTAACACTCGACCCTCAACCTTCAAACAGCAAGTAAACACTACCACGAGGCTACCTTGGTATTCTCGGTGTGAGAATCTAGGAGTTGTGGGCTCTGTATGGATTTGGTAAAGGGAAGAAGGAATTGAACGATCGTGTAGACGATCGAGTAAGTGGGAGATGACAGGAGTTTATCGTGTAGACTTGGGTACTTAATCGCGTAGCAGCGAGTAGCTATCATATAATATACTCTTTATTCGATCGTTTACTCTGTCCAGACTACCGTGTAGTTTTTTGTTTTATGCGCATTCAATTATGAAAAAATGAAAACGATTTTCATTTTATCCATCAGTTACCATAACTGATTACAACTTCCCACTAAGTTGGTTATTAGGAGAAAAAAACCGAAACCAATTATCTCATAATTAATTTAATTATAAATAAATATTATATTTATAACTTATAGTTTTAATATCACATCTTATGATATATAAACCATAGTTCTTTTTCTCCTATATGACATTTAATATAAATCATATTTATATTAATTCCTCCAAATAATGTATCTAATACATCAAACCAATTATATCACATATAATTGAATCAATTTAATTATATCATATATAATCAAATTCCCTCTTGTTAATTTGAACACTTCAAACTAACCCAAAAACTGATTCTCAACATGAATCCATTGAGTTACCAAGGGGACCTTATGGACTTGTAGTTTGAAGCTCCAACGGTACGTGAATAATTGACTAAACTCTTTAATCATGATATCCACCACCCGTTAACTGTCGAACATTCCACTAAAGACCGACAACTGCACTCTTCGCGCTACAGATATATTTCTGTGTCCATTGGATATAACCAATCAACAATACGATGACCCTTTAGCAATCACTCGTAAGTACAGCTGGGCCAATTTACCATTTTTCCTTGTAGTTACATCTAACTTCTTAAATACCACTGATTCCTCTAATGAACAATGCATTATAGTCCTACTATGAGTAAACACTTTTCGGGCCAAGAGAAAGTGTGGCGCCACATTGTTTAAGCCCCGGAATCAGCCTTTAAGGGAGTCATTTATCTATTTACCCCTATTTCGGGAAAGAGTGAATTTCATCTTGTATAGCTGAGTTCTCAGCTCCCTAATCAGATAAATCCTCAAAGCGATAGGTTTAAGTCAGCGATCTGGCCATTCGCACCCATGCAAATCAAAGGACCGCCCTCATAGGCAAGAGTTCACAACTCACTCAGGATTAAGGTCATGTTACCTATGGTCATCCTAGTGAAATGAAAGTCTCTGTCATGAACGACGTTATATAATGAGACTAAACATTTCGTGATCCAGTCTTATACAAACTCCTTTGTATAGAGTATCTCTGTTCGCATGTCTAATACATAAATGGTCAGATCAGACCATTTGTAGCACTTTACAACACTTGTAACATCTACAAAGCGAGCCACACTCGAAATGTCACCAGGATAAGGTTTCCCTCTTTTATCCATATACTACAGATCATTTAGGTTATCACTTAAAGCACGATCCATTTGCATATCTCCACATATATGCTTAAGTTACAACGACAACCAGGGATCTTAGTTTATTGGTTTGTGGTTAATGCAACTAAAATATCTCATATTTCATAGACTGTAGTGAATAAAATATCTCATATTATTACATCACAAAGAGTTTGTTCATATTGGTATTTACAAACTACAAGGCCCTACGAGATTTAGGGCATCAACCCCAACAGAAAGTTCTATCGCAGCAGAAAACACATAACTAAAACTCATTATTAATTTGGGATTTCTGAAATACCCATACACTGGGCAATTCAGAAATAATACAGAGACTAAAGAAAAACAAAAATTAGCCTACTTTAAAATCAGAACCTAGGTTAAGCATGCTTAAAATTCACAGAGAATGGATGGAAAACCTTTACTTTTGTAGAACAAAGTGATAATTCAATTCTCCAATTGGGATTTTAAAACACCACAAAAAAAGCAATTTTCCTATCCTCTAATAAACCTTTGGTAATTTTTGGATCGTAGGAACCAATTGGAATTGGTAAAAAGAAAGGGAGAAGGAGGAATTTTCTATGAGAGAAGTAAAAGGGCAGAACTGTTACGTGTATATTTTTTTTCTATTTCCTCTGTGATCAAAACCAATTTTTTGATTAACCGAGATAGAGAGGGAGAGAAACATGGAACCACCCATGTTTTTAAATAATTCCCTTACGTGGGAGTTATCTAATTTAATTTAATTTAATTTAATTATTAATTAATCATTAATTAATTTAAATTTAATTATTGATTTCATTTAAATCATATTAAATGAAACATCTCTCACATAATTTATAGTTTTATTTCAATTAATTAAATTATCTCTAAATTAAATATCAAATATTTAATTTGACTTACATTTGACTCATATTTCAATTTTATTTCTCTCATAACCTATAGTTTTAATGTGCATTAAATATACATTAATATTGACTAATAGTTTCAATATGAATCCAATTCATTAATATTTGAACTCCTTCAAATATTGAATTCTCCCATAAATTAATTTTGAATCATATCCAAAAATAAATTTATATTATAAAGTTTAATTAAAATATACAATTTATATTATAATGTATCATTATACATTATATTATTTCCCTAGGTGAATTGGAACATTTCAAACTCTATTCAAAGCATAGTCACCTTAATTCCCTTTACGAACTAGGAAGGGAACGTCATGGACCTACAGATCAAAAGTTCCAATGATATAAGATTAATTGGCTAAACTCATTAACTAATTAAACAATATTTTTTAACTGTGAGTACACTCCATTAAGGACCCATAGTTGCACTCATCTCTCTGCATATATATTTCTGTGTCCAGGGATATAGACCAATGACAGTAAGTTAGTCCTTCACGAGTGTTCATAACACCAACTGAGTCAAATTACCATTTTACTCCTGAGTTACCCTTGTATCCTTAAGTACCAGTGCTTTTCTAATGAATAACCTATTTATGGTCCAACTATTAAACAAAAACCCTTCTCGGGCCACCGAGAGAGTAGGACCCTTTGTTCAAGTCTCGAAGACACCACTTAAGGGAACACTCATCTACTTACCCTAAAGTCGGAAAGGAATGAATTCTGTCTCGTGAAATTATGTTCCCAGCTCTCCACTTGGTCTTGTTCCCAAAATGGTAGGCTTATTGAGTTAGTGAATTGGCCACTATCACCCATACAAAGCTAACGCCATAGAGCTCTAGGATAGTGCCACAGTGCTATCTTGATTTGGACTCTCGCACGCGACCCTCTGCCGCAGCGCAGCGTTGCACTGCGATAGAGTGCATGGCGCTCGCTTACGTTGCAATACTTCTACACAGCGTCGCGACTCTTCAGTGTGCTAACAATTTGTGCTCTCGTGTATGCGTGTCGAGGGCAGCACCCACCTAGCGCCACAACGCTGCCCTATTTAGGTCTTTTTGTTCTTTTTCTTCTCTTTTTTTCAATTTCTTTGATCCATTACTCAGTTTTGACCTCTTTGGACAAATTTAGGTCCTTTTTGGCTCATTTTGACTACGAATTTAAATCTAGAATATAAATCTTGAAAATCACTAGTAAACACATCAAATCTTATAAAATCACATTAGAAACTATTCTAAATCTAAAGCAAGTAATGCATATTTTGAGTGTGTTTCAAAACCTAATCTCATACTAAAATAGTTTGAACCCCATACTACAATACTTTGCACCCAAAACTTATACCTATTCAACTCCACACTATATATTATAACTCAAAGACTATAATAACCATTGATATTATAACCAACTCGACATCCCAAATAGCTCCTTAGATTATATTGTTGTTTTTAGATTAATGTATTATACATCTTTATGTGTTGCTTCCGGAAGATTCTAGGATTCTAACATTTTGAAAAACATTTTATTTTAGTTTTTTTTTTTTTAAAAAAAAGTTTATAAACACTACTTTCACTAATGAATTTCTTTATTTTGTTATCACTTTTTATAAGTGTTTAAAAAAATAAAGTAAAGTCTTGAAAACTCAGGTCTCGTTTGATAAACATTTGGATTTTTATTTTTAGTTTTTAAAAATTATACTTGTTTTTTCACGATTTTCTTACAATGATTTCATCTTTTTCTCAATTAAACACACTTTAATTCTTAGTCAAATTTCAAAAAGGAAATATGCAGTAGGTAGCCTTTTTGGTGATTATATTCAAGAATATAGCAAATTTTTAAACAAATTGCAAATATAGCAAAATTATCAAATCTCGTAATTTATTTTTTCAATATTCCTATTATACCCTGTGATTATTTGGTTTTAGCAGCGCATTCTATCAAGATTTCACCTCATTGAAACCCATCTTCTTGCCCACACCGTGCGGCTTCGTTTCCTTCTCTGCCATAACCATCAAACTTTGAAATATAACAAAGCTCCCAACTCCATGTCTCAATTTCCCTACGTACTACAGTCTACACCTTAAAGAAAAATCCTCTTCCACTAAAAACCCAAGTAAAATTCTACTGAGGAAGAACAAAAATATCATCCAAAGGCAAGAATTTGAACTTTGGAATGTCTTAATTTTGTTAATTTGACAAAGAAGTGTCCATTAAATTAATGTAATTTGATTGATATATTTTGTTTATTTTAGAATTTTGGGCATTAATCATAGTGGATGCCCGTTTCAATTAATGATGACATTAGTGACAAGATAGATGTTAAACAAAAATCGTGAATTGCTCTAATATGTTTTCAATGATATCCTTATATCATTGATATACGTGTATCGATTATACAAATGTCTATCACTTATAAATTTTTATCAATGATAGAAGCATCAGTGGTTAATTTCTATTAATGGTTGAAACTAAACAAAAATCTGAATCATGCTAATATGTTTTCAAGGGTATACTTCTATAGCTGATAGAAGTTTAAGTCTATCACTGATACACTTCTATCAATGATAGAATCATTCGTGATCGATTTTTATCAATTATAGAAACTAAACAAAAACTGTGAATCAGAGTTAATATGTTTTCACTAATAGAAGTTTATCGGTTATTAAAGTCTATCACCGACAGACTTTTATCATTGATAGACCAGAAATATCGATGATAATGTACTATCATTGTTAGACTATTTAATCCCTTGATATAATTATAATAGTTGTAGAGACATTAATAATAGTCATTGATAGATTTGAGTGTTAATCTTTCAAAATTGATAGTCACTAATGAAAGTATATCAATGATAGTCACTAATATTTTCTATCATTAATAACTTAATCTTTGATGATTTTCTTTCAGAGATAGCCACTTATAGAACTCTATCATTGATAGCCAATTCAGTAAATTAAATTAATAAAGTTGAATCTTGAACTAAAGTATAAGTGAGATAACATGTTATTAGTGATAGAAGCTATCACCGATACCCAAGATATAAGCGACATCAGCGATATTGGTGATAGAACTTAGGTGATATTCATATATCAATGATATCAATGATATAAAAATCGATCCCATTTGATGAAAGTCTATCATTGATAGCCACTGGTAGAAGCTATCAGTGATAGCCACTAATTGAAGTTATCATTGATAGAAGTTATCAATGATACATATATCAGTGACATAACTTAGGTGTATATCAATTAAAGGAGTGATATTAATGATGTTGGTGATATGACTTAGGTAGATATCAGTTATAGTCACTTATAGGCCTTTCATTGATAAACATCTATAGACTTCTATCACTTTATAGCTTTAAATGTTAATCTTTAAAAGTTGATAACTACTTATAAACGTCCATCATTATTAGCCACTGATAGCCTTAAGTGTTAATATTTTAAGTTTATTTCCAATTGACGAAAGTGTATCAATGATAGCCACTAATAACTAATAGCAAATAGAAAGCTAATATTTCAAGTGTACCTATTTCAAGATTTTATTAATATTTCTCAAATTGAAAGTTATCACTGATAGCAGTTTTTAGCTTTCAATTTGAGAAAACAGTTATCACTTTTTAGTCATTTACCAATATGGCTATCACTGATAGCTGCTATCAGTGATATCTGGGGCTAATTTTGTGCTATATACCTAATATGTTTATCCTTATGTTACTTCTTTTATTATTTTGGGCCTGATTGTTATTTATGCAACCAACCCTTTAAAAAATAAAAGCAAATTTTTAAGAACTATATATATTTTTTAGTTTTTAAAACTTAAGTTGGCTTGATTTTTAAAAACATTCCTAAAAGTAGATAACCAATGGAGAAACCAATAGGATATTTGTAATACATAGTAGAATAAGAGAAAAAAACTAAAAATATATTAAATCTTTAAAATATTTGATGAGTTGGCTAGTCAATTTTTGAATTTTTATTTAATTTTCAATTTCGCCCTCCATTGTCTTTTATTGTTGTATACTTTTTTTTAGTCTTTTTATTTTCTTTCTCTTATTCCATTTTTGCTTCTTCCCTCCATTTTTTCATTTTTTTCATTTTCTTTCCTTTATCCGATTTTTGTTTTTTTTTTAAAATTTTATTCTTTCCTTTATCCGATTTTTGCTTTTTTTTTCTTTTTTTTTTTCTTTCCTTTATTTTTTTTCTTTCATTTCCTTCTTTTTTTTCTTTTTTTTTTCCTTTTCCTTTTTAATTTTCTTTTTTTTTTCTTTTGTTTTTGCTTATTTTTTTTAATTTTTATTTTCTTTCTTCGGTTCTTGCTTATTCCTTTTTTTATTTTTATTTTCCTCCCTTTCTCTAATTTTTTCTTCTTCCCTTATTATTATTTTTTATTTTATTTTCTTTTCTTTCTCCGATTTTTTGCTTCTTCCCTTTCTTTTTCTTTTTTTAGTTTTTCTTTCATTTGTCCGATTTTTTCTTCCTTTTCTTCTATTTATTTTTTTTAGTTTTGCTTCTTCCCTTTCTCTTATTTTTAAAATTTTTCTTACTCACCTAGGACTTGAGAGTACTCAATTCATAATAGGACTTGAGAATACTCAATTCATAAGTGACTTAACACCAACAAGCCAATCATCAAGTTTGATTATTATAACAAATAATAAAAATAAATAGCAAATGAAAATCTATCAGTGATAGCCACTAATATTTTCTATCATTGATAGCTTAATCTTTGATTATATTTTCATAGTTAATAGCTACTTATAGAAATCTATCATTGATAGCCAACTTAGTGAATTTAATTAATAAAGTTGAATCTCGAACTAAAATGTAAGTGGAATGCCTAGAAGTTATCACTAATAGCACGTTTATCAATGATAAAAGCTATCATCGAAAAGAAAAGGGACTTATAAATGTTTGGGAATGACAGAAAAGGGGCAAAAAGGTGTTCAATGGCTATGATTGATAGAAGCTACTACTGAGAGCATGTTACCAGTGATAGAAGTTAATACTAATAGCATGTTATAGATGATAGAAGCTACCCAATCGCATGTTATAGATGATAGAAGCTACCCAATCGCACGTTATCGGTGATAGAGAACCATCACTAATAGCATGATATCAGTGAGATCATTGATAGTATCTTACAATAATTCTTTCACTGATAACCACAATATGAATGATGTTAGTAATATCAGTGATAAAACTTAGGTGATATCTATATATCGAGTTTCTTTCAAAGGTGATGACTAGTTATATAAGTATATCATTGATAGCATTAAATGTTAATATTTCAAGGTTGATTCTAATTGACGAAAGCCTATCAGTGATAATGACTGATAGCTGCTATCAGTGATAGCCATGATAAAAGTTAGTGATAACTACTATGGTAATCAAAATTGTTGGTCTTCTTTCAAAGTTGATGACTATTTATAAATCTATCATTGATAGCCACTTAGTAGTAATATTGCAACATTGACTCCAATTGATGAAAGTGAATCAATGATAGCTACTGATAATTGATAGCAAATTAAAACCTAATATTTCAAGATTGTATTAATTTTTCTCAAATTGAAAGTTATCGTTGATAGCAACTATCATCAATAGCAATTGATAGAAGCTATCAGCGATAGCAGCTGATAACAACTATCAGTGGTTATCAGTGATAGCTTTTAATTTGAGAAAACTGGGAAGAAGTGAACAAAATGGTGGCTAGACATGAGTTTTTTAGTCTTTTACTATTTTTTGATCTATATATACAATTATTTTATCATTGTACTACATATTCTATTATTTTGGGCTTGAATTCTATTTATGCAACTAGCCCAAATCAATAAGTGAAAAATAGTGTTTATAAACTTATTTAAAAGAAAAAAAAAATCCAAAAACTAAATAGTTATCAATCAGGGTTTGAAAGAATTTTTTCTTTAAAACAATGGTAAAGAAGTTGTAACATTCTCAGACATAAACATTTTTAGATATATTATTTGTTTTATTTTCTTGACAATATGTAGAGTAGGAGAATCAAACTTTAATTTTGAGGTTGATAATACAAGAATTATACCGATTCAACTAGACATATTATTTAAACAATACAATATAATCATTTTTTTACAAATATTTCTCTTAGTGTTTTTAGAGAATAATCTTATTCCATTTATCCCAAACATGATTGATCAATTTTATGAATACAACAGGACAAAATTTTACTCATTAATTACATTAACAAGTCCAATGATAGAAAAAAAAATCCTTAGAAATGTACTAAAGAAAATTATGTTTTATTATCCCAATATTGGGGTTATAGTGGAAACATATTCCATGTTCCTCACCAACAAAAGTTACAAAAACCTAGTCACTTGTCAAGTAGCTTTCAAAAGCTTTTGTCTGTAATTTTCTATGAAGCCAAACAAAGAGTGGAGAAAGTTCAAAAAGACTACCATATGAGAGACATTGAGAGAGAGAGATGAAATAATGATAGTAAAATTGAAGAAAAGACAATAGAGGATGATCGAAAGAGACATAATTTTGACAGAGGAAGCCACATAAACAAGCCAAGAACTTTGTCCACATGGGCCATGAATTATTATAATGTGTGCCAGCTATCCCAAATAATTGTTATGGGATAGGAGTGTTTAAAAACCTTGATGACCCGAAAAAATGATCAACCCAATCCAATTTGTATGGTTTGAGTTTGATTATCAACTCATTTAGGTTGGGTTGGGTTCAAATAAATGAAAATTTTATGAGTTGAGTTGATTCATGGGTTCATCTAATATAATTTAAACTAACTCAAACCAACCCAAATTTATTATTAACTTTAAAATATATTTTTATTACATATAACACAATTATTTATACATATATTGATTTTAATTTTATTTAAATTCAATATTTTTTTGATGATTTATTCTTCAACAACTATTAAAAGTAGTTTTTTTGCATTTAAAAAGAAAATTTTCACTATATAAATTGAAATTCAGTTGTTTAATCTTAATTCAATATATGAAAATAGTTAAATAAGATTTTTATATATTTACATTGTACTTCTTTTTAGAACAAAATTTTAAACAAATGACCCGGTTAACCCGAACCAATCCAACCGGCAAAATATTTTATGGTTGGCTTGGGTTGGATTCATTTTTAATAAAGATTATTTGAGTTGAAGAAATTTACAACCCGAAAAATTGGGTTAAGTCTAAAAAATCTTTCAATCCAACCCAACCCAACTCAATCTATGAACACCTCTATGAGATGTAAGTTTGAAATATTTTTTGTTATTTCTTTCTTATACCTTCCAATAATGCATATAAAATTAAATTTGTCCTTTTATCATTTGGAGAAAGTTAAAGTTTAACTTCGCACTATTAAAAGTTAGTGTTGTAACATTTTAAATATTAAATTAATGTTGAGTTAGCTTTTTGACTTTTTCTTCCTAATAGAAGAAATATAATGGTAACAAAAGGTAGAAGAAATATTCTTAGTTACTTTATTAAATACCAATAACTAAACTTTAGTATGTATTTTCTTTCTCTTAAAAAATACCAACAAATAAAGAATGACTAGAGAAAAAAATATATTTTTTTAAAAAAATATTTTTTATTTCAACCCTTTTGATAAAAAAAATGTTTAAAATATACTTTGAATGTGTTTTAAAAGTTATTTTGAATAGTTTCCAAACAATTTAAAACTTTCCAAAATGACTTAGTGTCAAATTTAAACGCTTAAAATAAATAAAAAACATGATCTTAATATCATTCTTCACTCTTACTGGTATTTTTAGTTGTGGAGTTTTGAGCTCAACCTTTCAATGCAGGTTTGAATGTCCTTAAAGAGAGCGAAATTTTCGCTTCTCAATCTAGTTAGTTACGTGTTTGTTTCTCAATATTTACTATATTTTTCTTTGTTATTTGTAATTTCTTCTCGTATTGTCAATGTAAAACTATCCGCTATATTATATCGAGAAAGATGATGATGATAATGGTGAAATAGAAGGGCAAAAACAATAGAAAAAGAGTTGGCACAGCAAGTGTGTGCCACAATAAACCAAAGGATTGAAATGGACATATCAAAGATGAGCATATTTGGAGGGACCAACCAAACATGGTGAGATTTTGCCTTAAAAGCTATCTATCTATCTATCATTCTGCCTTTTGAGTTTTGTAATTGTGTTTGTATCTGAGCTGTTTTTTGTGTGGTGCTTGTCAAATCCAATTTTAATATTTTTCTTCATTTTTAGATATTTGAATTTTAAAATTATCAACTAACAAATAATAATGATGAGAAAAAAAAAAATAATAAAAACCATACTTTCAATAAAAGCCAAGCAAACCATACCTGAGTCCACTCAAGTTGGCAATTTAATTTTCTATAGCTAGTTAAAAAAATATATCAATAAACATTTTCATCTTGTCCTTTGAGTTGGTTTAATTTTAGTTGCTTGGATATGTTTTTAAAATTGAGGGAAAATGTTAATAGAAAATAATTTTTTTTTTTTGAAAAAATCAAAACTTATATTAGAGGCTAGATTTAATATTTATTAAAAGCATCCGAGTTAAAATTGGATCTTTAAAAGTTCAAGGATTAAAATTGGACAAAATTTTACGTATAGATACCGACATGTTATTTTAATCCCAAACAACTTAAGAATGAGACCAAATATATTGTTTTATGTTCGTTCCATTAGCATATATATATATGTATAGTTGAAGTGAAATTTCTATATACCAATGATATACATTCATTTTTTTTTTTTTTTAAAAAATGCACATCATTTTAATAAAATAGCATAGCTCAAATAGCATAAAGTTTGTACTATTAACCTCATGATTAGAGGTTCAATCCTTTCACCTCATTTATTGTTAAGAAAAATACAAAGTTATTTTGAACTAGGTTTAATTATTGTCACAGTTTTGATGGTATAAATTGCATAATTTATTTATTTTTTTGAATGAGCAATCTATTTCTTCGTCCGTCATATATCAATATATCCATAAATATGAGAGTTCAACATCAACATCAAAGGTTAATTGATATTTGTGATATCATTTATAAACACACATAAAAAATAACAAGTAATCATCTATTAGTCTAATTATAATACGAATATAAGTACTAATAAAAATATCTATTACTTATTATTTGGGAAGTTGAGCAAACTCAATTATTAAGAGTATATTCAAAGGTAATTGTTTTAAATGGTAAAACTATTGAAAATATTTTCAAGTATAGCAAGATGTCATTATCTATTAATATACAACAATAAACTTATATCACTTATACAGATAGATGTCTATCACGTCTATTACTGATGAATAGTGACATTTTGTTATATTTGTAAATAAGTTGGAGTGTATATGCAGTTATATCAACAATACTCGTAGGGGTAGTTTAGACAATTTAGAATTGTAGGCTCTATTTAAAAGGACTTTTAACATTTTTCTAAAATACATTTTGTGCATATATTTTGCTTTCATTGTCTTAACATCTATTCATTGAGGTATTTATCTCTATTTTCAAGTCTAAGCATTTAAAAAGTCATTTCAAACAAATATTAACATCAATTTTATATTTTACTTCACAAATCTATCAAAATTTCATTTCTTATATATATATATATATATCGCATTTTCACACAATTTGAGCTTACCAATTAATCCTTTTCATCCCATATTTGATTTTTTAAGAGCATAGGAATGTAGTGATTTGAATCACACATATTTTGGTCGCTAGTACATTTATATATTAGTTGAACTATGGTCATTTTAAACTTCATACTTGAATTACAATTCTTGATATATTTATAAAAATAAAAATAAAACTATTTACAAATAACTTTATCATCATTTTGCTTCAATTATAAGTTTAGTCCATTGCTTTCAAGTTTGTACCTTTTTTAATCATAGATTTTGAAAATTATTTAATTGATCTATGAATTTCAAAAGTATCCCATAGGTCTCCAAACTTTCAATTTTGTATCCAATAAATCTCGTATATATATAATTGAACTAATATAGGACCTTTAACGACTTTAGAAATCCTATTTGGAGTTAAACTGATGTTTCTATTTGAATTAGTAGACAAAAGATAAGAATTTTGGCTGAAAATTGAAGGAGTTTTTGGAAAATATCATAGCGCTGCATTGCTCTTTTTTTTTTTTTTTTTTTTTTTTTTTTTTAATTTTAATTATTATTATTATTAGGAAAATTGCATTATATAAAAAATACATTCTAAAAAACTAAAACCATGACTTCAAATTTTTTATAATTGCAGGTGTGACAATCACATAATAATCATATAGAAATCAGATAACAATCACATATAAATCAGATATCAATCATATTTTCAGACAGAAATTTTTTGACATATTTGCAAAAAAGTAAAACCTCACGTGTTCAATTTTCATTTTTTTTAAAATTAAAGTTGTAATTGCTCCTTATTATTATTATTATTATTATTTGAGCCACAACACTCATTTTGCCTCATCGTCTCACTCTTGGAACTTTCTTATTTAATCCATTTAACGTCCGAAAAATTCCAATTTTTCCGTGAGTTCTTCTATTGTGTTCCACTTGCTCAAATACCTAAAAAAGAAATAACATTTATACAAACTAAGTAAAATAAGTCTAAAAGTGACATAAATATGTCTGTCGCTTATCAAACTTTCAAAAGTTACATTAATATTCTTGTTTTTACGAAAAAAAAATAAAAATTAAATAAGAATGCTCAGTAGTATAATGATCAATTTGTTTGAAGTCTTATTGAATTGGAAAATAACCAATTTTAAAACAAATTATATAGATATCTTTTTTCTTTTTCTTTTCCTTTTCAAAACAATTCTCTCATTTATCTCCCATTTGTCCAACACCATGTTCTCACAACAAAGTATGATCCAAAACTTCAAGTTAAAGCATAAAACACCACAAAATCTCACAAAATTAAAAAAAAAAAATCCTTAAAACTTACTAAAACGACAAATAACCAAATACAATAAGAACATATTATATTTGACTATTAATACACACTCAACTATTATCATACAATCTTGTTAAAACATTTAAATCCTAAGATCATGCTTCCATGATTTCTTTTTTATTTTTGTTATAATCTATTTACCTTAATTGAAGGGGACAAATTTTTTTAGCGATATAAATAAAGGTCAAAAAGTTTTTTTTTTTTTTTTTTTAAAAAAGGGAGTTAAAGACCAGAAAAAATAGAGAAGTATTATGTTATAAATTGGAGCAGGAGAGAGAGGAAATAGACGAGAAAGGTGATGGAGGGTAGATAAACGCTAAGAACATTTTAAACTTTTCTTAAGATAAAGGTACAAATGCAACTTTTGAAATTTAGAGATATTTTTGCAATCAGATAATAATAGTTTATTTTCATGTATTAACATTAAGGGTATTTCTTTTCTTTAAGTTTAACGGTATTTTTGAAAATTTTGAAAGTTCAAAGTATTTTTGAAACAAAACACCACGTTTTCATCTAAAACTAATGGGAAAGATTTTTTTTTAACTCTTTTTTAAAGTTCACATATTTCAAAATTTTTTAGACTAAACTTATAGTTTAATATTATGTTTTTATTTAATAGTAAGTCCTAACACAAGTGATTGTGATGTGTGCTTGGTATGGGAATTGGTGTCACTCAATCACATTAGCTTCAAGATGACCTCTGAAGAGTATGATGATTGTTCTTTTGGCTTATTTACATCTTACAAAACAACAAACCATTCTGTATTTTCCTTTGGTTTTGTGCAATTTAGAAGTCACACACAACTTTCTTAACTCAATTGCAGCTTATATAATTTACTTCTATGTTTTTATCAAATGTATTTCCATTATTATTTTGTGCCCATCATTAAAAAAAAAAAAAAAATCATACTTTCAAGAAATATTTAATCACTTAAAATCAAAATTAAGTATTTAATCTTATACTTTTAAATCCAATTTTCATATTATTTAAATTAGTTTTGAATGTTCAAAACATTTTCGGTATGATTTTGAAAATGACAATTGGTTTTAACAATTTCAGAATTACTCTCAAGTATATCATTAGAAAGATCATAAAAGCATATATATCCACTCAACCACATGTCATCCTCTTCGCTTACCTCATTCGATCTCAAGTCAAAACATCTATTTAACTAATTGAGTTATGTAAAATTTATTGTTCGAGTTGCTTCAATAGATATCACGTCAATATTAATATATTAAAAGTTCTTATGTAATTTTTTTCTATTCGCATGTCGTAAATGATCAATGCTAGATTCCAATATTAGAAAAGGAAAATATAAACACATATGAAAACAATCCTTTACATGAGCATTCAGAGTCCACAAAGACATGCATTACAATACACAACTAAAACAAAAAGCTTACTAATAGAAATAGAATGCAATATCTTCATTGTAAATGCTTATCTAAGTTCCAATTTTTCAACTAACAATACAATTCCACCAAATTATAACACAAAAAGAATCATATAAGGTTCCTATATGATGCAGTACATCTTAAAGAATTTAAGAAAATGGTCAGAGTGAAAACTGTTATGTACTAGAACTGCTGTAGGAAAAAACTTATCAAAATTAAGGAGAGCTATCATAAATTATGTGTTTCAATTTCATGGTAAGGAAGGGTAAAACATTTTATTGTACATTCTTGAGTATTAAAGAACTAAGGGCGTGTTTGTGCTGAGCTATTGTAGCCCACTCTCGAGACTCTAATTATAATGATTGGTGTTTCTAACTATTATAACCTACAGGCTACAACGTATTACAAGATTACTAATTTACTAATTCAAATCTCTCTTTGTTATAATGATTACTATTTGTTATAATGTTTACTATTTCATACTCATAATTTCTTTCCCTCTTTGTTACAATGTTCATGATTTCATATCTAGATTAAAATAGTTGCACCCAACATAAACTATTACTAACCAATAAGTCTTATTAAAACCCAATGATTATAATAACAAACTATGCGAACCGAAACACCCTTAAATTTTCTCATACATAATAATGAAACGAGGAAATAGGGAAAACAAATTAATCACCCTTTAGAGACATCCAAAAATAATAATAATAATCACAGGCATAAGAGAACAAAAGCTAGCTATCTTAGATGCCATAGTTTTTTCCCAATAGTTTATCATATTGAACTCCAACCCAAAAACCAAGAACAAACGATTCAGCCCGGCCAAAAATTTGACACCACCCCTTTTCTTGACATAAGATTCAAAAGAATGCTAAGTGCTAACTATCAGCAGTCAACACTGACTACACTGTTGTGATTCTGATAGGAATGGTATTAATGGGATATCAGTATTTTGTTAGGAAAGTGTGGTTATAAATATAGTGTATTTTGGGTAATGAATAAGGGCTCGAGAGTATCTCAAGATTGGGAGGGTCCAAGTATCTCGAACACTTTGTTTCTCTAGTAGTTTTGTTGTCATCTACATCTCAATATACTCGGGTTCTATCAAATTCATAAAAAATAAATAAGAGAAGGGGTATTTCTTAGCATGTCCACTTTGTGTTGTTCCTAAAAACATCATTGCGTTTAGCGAGTCTACTACTAAATAGTCTAGCAGACTAAAGTATAAAGGACAACTTAAAAATCATATAGTAACATTCAGCCTCATCCACATAATTTTGATCCATATGATTATGATGAAAAAGTAAAGAGAAGAGAAAATGGCACACACTTGTCATGTGGAAAACCTTAGTACAGGGAGAAAAAACCATGATGCAGAGAACTTTTATTATAATAATGTGTTACAAAGTAATGCCCAGAGGCTACAGTTTAAATAGAAAAGATGAAACCTTAGGGAACACATGAAAAGACAAAAATGCCCCTAGGGAAAATATTCTATTTTTCAACACTCCCCCTCAAGTTGGAGCGTAGATATCAACAAGACCCAACTTGCTAACACATGAATCAAAGAGTTGTCATGATAGTCCTTTTGTGAGTAAATCTGCAATCTGCTGACTAGAAGGAACAAAGGGAACGCAGATATTTTCATTGTCAAGCCTATCTTTGATAAAATGTCTGTAAATCTCTACATGCTTTGTTCTGTCATGCTGAACAGGGTTGTTTGCAATGCTTATAGCAGCCTTGTTATCACAATAGAGTTTCATTGGCCCATCATGACTTTGGTTAAGATCAATCAGGACCTTTTCCAGCCATATTTCTTCGCATATCCCAAGGCTCATGGCCCTGTATTTAGCTTCGGCACTACTTTTGGCAACCACCCCTT
This sequence comes from Benincasa hispida, assembly GCF_027475165.1. NCBI lineage: Eukaryota > Viridiplantae > Streptophyta > Magnoliopsida > Cucurbitales > Cucurbitaceae > Benincasa > Benincasa hispida. The sequence continues at coordinate 63,081,435 of NC_143480.1, read as the reverse complement.
GTTTTTTACTCCTCCATGTAACAAGGTTACCCCAAACGAACGTACAGTAGCCCGATGTTGACTTTCTATCGACTACTGAGCCTGCCCAATCAGCATCTGTGTAGGCCTCGATGCATCGTCTGTCTGACTTTCTAAACATTAATCCCCAGCCTGAAGAAGCCTTTAAATATCTCAAAATTCATTCCACTTCCTTCATATGTTCTTCATAAGGAGACTGCATAAATTGGCTAACCATGCTTACTGCATGCGCAATATCTGGTCTCGTATGGGAGAGATAAATGAGTTTTCCAACCAACGCTGATGCCTCTCTTTGTTAACTGGTGCACTACTACTCAGATCACTCATTTGCTTCCATAGGAGTATCAACAGGTTTACATCCTGTCATACTTGTCTCTTTATGCAAATATAGCGTATACTTCCGTTGAGAGACAGAGATGCCTTCCTTCGACCAGGCCACCTCCATTCCGAGAAAATACCTTAACCTTCCAAGATTCTTGATCTCGAATTCTTCAGCCATTCTTTCCTTCAATTTGTTTATTTCTGAATCATCATCCCCTGAGATTACAATGTCATCCACATATACGATTAGAACTGCCATTCTCCCGAACACAGACTTCTTTATGAACAAGGTGTGGTCTGAATGTCCCTGACTGTTGTAAGGATACGAATGGAGTGTTATGCTGTGTGATGTTTTGTATCGCTTATACACACTACTGATGTATGAATGATAATTTATTCTTTATCTAACTCTAACGCATGGCTTGTGAATGAAATGAATGATGTTCTATATGCGCTCAAGTATTTTGTGATAAAGACACTTTATGCGATACTACGTTCTAAGTGTATGCGTTAATAGTGATATGCTCGTAGTATGCGATGAAGTAGTGCGTGTCACAAGTTTCCTTACACTGAAACCAAGTATAATTACAACGCAAATTTCTCAGAATGATTCGAGGTCGAACACGGGGATTGTTGTTGTTAAATGCGATACTAATGTGGTACATGCGACGGTTTTAAGAATGAATAAAGAATTTTGGTTTGTACAGAAATGTAAATTGCGTTAAAGTAAAATGCGTTGTAAAGTAAAGATGCGTTGATAAAATAAAATGCGTTGTAAAGTAAATTCCTAACTACTATGATACATGATACATGATACGTGATACAGGGGTCAAGGACTGACTCTGAAGTTGTACAAAAGAATCGATGAATGCGATGGCAAGTCTTATGAATGAGGCAGAAAGAGAAAGAGTAAAAAGTAAAACATCGCAAGTTCGTCAATTATGTTAAGGACGCAACTAAGGTTCCGCTTTCCCTTGGCGTATACCTTTTAGTGATCGGCCGCGTTCCCATACATCTATGGTGAAACATAGATGAACGTGATGAACGCAAGGTTGTTTCCATCTCTGGAAATACTTCTCGCTTTAGTTAACGCATTCTTTCAACCTTCTCTCGATAGGCGGAATAACATCTTCACTTATGCTCTCACAGGTGAAGATGCCATCGAGCATGCTTTAGCTAAACTTAATTGATTCCTTGACACAAATTAACTCACTCGCTTAATTCTTTCTATTTACCCTGGGGATTAAGAACACATCATGGAGAAAATGGATGATAAATGTATGGAAAGAGACAGAGAGATGATAATGATGACGATGATAACATTTAATTCTAAAATTAAGCGTTTGATACATATTTGTGAATGAGAGATTAAAGAAGATGAACACAGAAGATGAATTAGAGAATAGAAATAAATACGGAAAGAGTGTTAACATCTTGACACAGATCCCGATCGGAGACTTGCGCTTGCCCGTATATGAATATGGTGGAGAGGAAAGCTTCCCTCTCAGGCTTGCTTTCCCGGTAGAATTGATCTTTTTCACAGAGCTTCAACTTCGAGAATTGGAAGAATTCTTTGCTCGGAGACTCCCCTCTCGGCCTTGTCTCATCGTTCTCCCGGATTTGCTCTGTAAGTCGCTTCAGACCAGCCTCTCTCCCCGTATCAATATATACATGTATATATGTATATGCCTCCGTCCTATGTATCTGTATTTGTACCATTTTCAGCGAATTTGAGGAAGCTATTTATAGGCGAGACCTTGGCTCTTTGAATTTGTGGTCCCCACTGTCTAATTATGGTAGTTCTTAAAATGGCAGAATGGAAAATTCCTTTCTGTTTCACGATCAATCCGTCAGAATTGCACAACTAAAAGCTGTACACTTGTCAGAATCATCCGCGAATGCGTTGCTCTTCACATCTTCGATCTATCACCGCATGCAGTGTTGTTTCTGATTACCGCATGCAGTTGAAATGCGTTGATCGCTAAAGCTCTTGATCGATTGTCACATGTACCGTCATTGCATTGATCATCTCTTCGTTCTTGATTGATGGGCGCATGCGATGTAGATGCATTGTACATTTTTTCTTCGAGCCATTAACGCATGTGGTGACCTATTTCCTGCAAAATAGAGACTGAAACATTCTATTTCGCCATCGCAATGGTGTTAGTGGGTGCATTTACGACATTTCATAATTTTCGTATTTCTTAGCCAATTTTTATTCTATCGACGCAACTTTCCTTTCTTTTTTCCGCAATATCTAAATAAAACAGTATAAATAACTTGTATTTCTACAAGTTATCAACTATACCCTTGCGATTTTACAGATGTAGTAAATCTACTAAACCAAGCCCTCAGAGACTACTTCAACCATATAAAGACTTCTTCAGTTTACAAAATTTGCGACTGAACTGTTTTTCAAATCTTGAAGGCGGACTCATGTAAACTTCTTCTTCTAAATCGCCATTAAGGAATGTATTCTTCACATCAAATTGGTGCAAAGGCTAATTCTTATTAACTGCAACCAAGAGAAGCACACGAACTGTGTTTAACTTTACTACTGGAGAGAAAGTCTCTGAGTAATCTATCCCAAATGTCTGAGTGAAACCTCTGGCCACTAACCGTGCCTTGTACCGATCGATTGTATCATCAGGTCTATACTTAATAGTAAACATCCATTTGCACCCAACTATCTTGTCCCTTAGGAAGAGTGACCTGTTCCCATGTGTCGTTCTTCTCAAAAGCTTTCATTTCTTCTAAGACAGCGGCTCTCCACTCAGGAATTTCCATATCTGCATATATGCTGCTCAATATTGAAATAGTGTCGAGGCTAGTAGTTAACGCTTTGAACATTGGAGACAGGTTACTATAAGACATATAGCTCTGCATTGGGTACTTGGTACAAGACTTCGTTCCTTTCCTTAGAGCAATAGGGATGTCAAGAGAGGCATCATGATCTTTATGTTTTTCAGACTTCTCGTCACACTTAGTATCTTGCTTTGTCTTATTTAGGTCTTTCTGATCTTCTGACTTCTCATCATCATACTCAGTATCCTACTTTGTCTCATCTGTATCTTCTTCAACATTTTCAGTCTGAACCTGGGGTTCATTACTACCTTCACCTGTACCAACCACATTCTCAGTACTGTCACTGTTACTGTCAGTACTATTATGGTGATTAGTATCCACATTCGTCACATTCTCGGTACTGTCTCTGTTTACACTAATTTCAACACAAGTATTTTCACCACATATATTATCATTATTAGGACTAGAAGGCTTCGTACCTGGAACTGTCACTCGTTCTAACTCATGTACTAGAGCCGGAGAACTGATGGGTGACACTATTTGCTTTCTAAGATTCCTTCTATAGTACGTGATCCATGGGACTTGCTCGGTAGGAAGAATAGGAGCATGAAGAATAGAAGCATTGACACTTGTGTCGGAAATGGACTCAGGAATGTCTGGCAGGCATGGACTTAGACCCCAGTTGGACTCTTCACTTATACTCTCCCCTGGAAGAGGACTAAGGGGGAAAAAGGGACGGTCTTTGAAGAAGGTGACATCCATGGAGACAAAGTACTTGCGAGAAGAAGGATGGTAACATTTGTACCCGCGTTGATGAAGGGGGTATCCCACAAAAACACACTTCTGAGCCCGAGGGGTAAATTTGGTTCGATTAGGACCATGTGTATGGACAAACACAACACACCGAAACACACAAAGTGGAACATCAGGGGTAAGGTGGTTATCAGGATATGACTCTTTGAAATAGTCAAAAGTGGTTTGGAATTTTAAGACACGAAAAGGAATTCGGTTTATTGAGTGAGCTGCTGTCAGAACAACATCTCCCCAAAGATATGACAGAAGGGATGTGGATAGCATGAGTGACCGAGCAACCTCAATTAGGTGACAGTTTTTTCATTCAACCATGCCATTTTTTTCGAGGTATAAGCAAATGAACTTTGATGGATTATTCCTTTCGAGGCAAGAAATTCCCTGAGGTTATTATTAAAGAATTCCCGACCATTATCGCTCCGAAGAATGATGATTCTCGAGTTGAACTAGGTTTCTATAGAATTATAGAACTGCTGGAATACAAAGGTGACTTCAGACTTTTCAGTAAGGAGGAAAACCCATGTCAACCTAGTGTGGTCTTTTATGAAGGTTACAAACCACCATTTGCCAGTAGTGGTTGTAACCGGAGATGGACCCCACACATCACTATGAAAAAGGGTAAAGGGTTTCGAAGGTTTATAAGGTTGGGGTTTGAACGATACACGAGGTTGTTTAGCTTGGACACACACATCACATTTCAAGTTAGAAACATTAAGAAACATTAATATTGTGAAATAGATGAGGAAATAAATATTGCATATAATGAAAACTTGGATGACCGAGACGAAAGTGCCATAACATATAATCTGTCTCAGAATTGGAAAAACAGGAAGACAATAAACTAGTCCTATCACAAATCCTAGAAGAGGTATCTTTAGTAAGGAAATAGAGCCCCCCCATCATGCTGGGCAGTGCCAATCGTCATCTCTGAGTTTAGATCCTAAAAAATAATAGATCGGGTGAGAAGATAACACGATATTTCAAATCTTTGGTAATCTTACTGACAGATAGAAAATTATAGGAAATTTTAGGCACATGTAGAATGTCTTGGAGGGCAAAACCCTCAAAGGGTGATAAATGGCCTTTCCCGACAGGGGCGAAGGATCCATCAGCGATCCTGATCTTTTCATTCCCAGCACTCGGGTAATAAGACAATAATTGGTCAGATGTGCCAGTTAGATGGTCCGTAGCTCCTGAGTCTAGAATCCATGGTTTTCTACCGTTTATAAATACAAGGCCACAAAAGTGATGCATACCTGATTGTGCGATGGCATTAACACCTACTGTACTTGAGCTGTTCCGACTCGTCTCCTGATTATTTGGTTGATGACCAGCTGTAGATTCACTTGCTAAAGCATGTCCAGGTCCTATTTGTCGTCTTTTACCATTTGAAGGACGACCATGAAGCTTCCAACATTGCTTCTTAATGTGCCAGGTTTCTTATAGTGTTCACAGACCGGAGGAACCTTTCCATTTTGTTTGTCAGTTCTTAACACTTTAAACGCAGCGGAATCTGGAGATTTAGTTACTGGGTTATTCATGGAATTAGACCTATCTTTCTCAAGACGGATTTCAGAACATACTTCCATCAAGGAGGGAACTGGGCGAGTTCCCAGAATTCGACTTCGCACAACATCAAATTTGTTATAGTACAAAACTTCTCCACACGGACAACTCCAATTTAAGTCTCGACATAAATCCATCTCTTGCCAAATCACAGACAGCTGATTGAAATAAGCTGTGACGTCCATGGTCCCTTGTTTACATTCATGGACTTGTTTACGGAGCGCATACAGACGAGCTCCATTTTGTCGTGAGGAGTATAACTTTTTCACGGCCTCCCAAATATCCCTTGCAGTAGCAGCATACAGCATGGGCATTCTAGAGGAATTTACATTGGAAACGTATCGACCACCTTATGTTATTATATGTTTTTGGTCCCAATCATATGTTTTCATGACATGTTGCATGTGATTGTGCATTTGGCCACTACCTTAAGTGAGAACTACTTACTGGGTATATTATATACTCATCCTATTTTACAGACTTTGTAGGTAAAGACACATCGTAGTAGCAAGATTGGACGTCACTCAAAAGGCCAACCATCAAACTCACTATTATGGCCATATATGCATTTTGTATCACTATGCTAATGTTTTATGGATCCTCGTGTTTTGTAAAATAAAATTTTTATACAGTTTTCTACCTAATTAATTAAATTTTAGATATGTTCTTTTGAAATTTTTACTAAAACTCATCTCATGATAGAAAAGTCTAAGTATGCATGTCGTAGCGGTCGGATCTTAATATGTAAGGATCTGATCGTTACAATAACAAAACTCCTCGATCCATCTAGTACTGTACGAACTCGTCCGAAACTAACTTTTGTTTAAGATCCTGAAAACTATCCTTACAAGCTTTACCTCAAACAAAAGAAGCTCCCTTCCTGGTCATCTGAGTCAAGGGAAGCTATACGAGAAAAGTTCTTAACAAACTAGCGACAATAGCCTGTCAAACCCAGAAAACTGCACACCTCAATGATTATGGTAGGACGAGGCCAACTCGTAACCGCCTCAATCTTCGCTGGATTTATAGATACTCCATCCCCTGACACCACATACCCTAGAAATAATACTTGTTTCAACCAAAATTCACATTTAGAAAACTTAGCATAAAACTTATTTGACCTCAATTTGTCCAAGAATTTTCGTAGGTGCTTCTTGTGCTCTGCCTCTGTCTTAGAACAAACCAAGATGTCGTCAATAAAAACTATCACAAAAGTGTCAAGAAACTCCTTAAACACTCTATTCATCAGGTTCATAAATACTGTAGGAGCATTAGTCAAGAAAAATGACGTTACAATTAACACATAATGTCCATATCTAAATCGAAAAGTAGTCTTAGGAATGTCACATGTCACTATCCTTTATCCTCAGCTGATGGTACCCTGAACATAGAACGATCTTGGAGAAAACTGTGGCCCCCTATAACTGATCGAACAAGTCACAATCCTTGGGAGAGGGTACTTGTTCTTAATGGTTACCTTGTTCAACTCCCTATAATCAATGCATAGGCGTAATGACCTATCATTCTTCTTTATAAAAAACATTGGTGCACTCCAAGGTGACACACTTGTCGTATGAAAACCTTATTGGGCAACTCTTGCAACTAAATCTTGAGCTCCTTCAACTCTGTTGGGGTCATACTATACGGAGCCTTCGAGATGAGAGTTGTACTTGGCTCCAACTTGATAACGAAGTCTATCTCTCGATACGGTGGAAAACCTAGAAGATCCTCTGAAAAAGCATCTGGATAATCTCTCACCACTGGCTCTGAAGTTAAAGTGACCTCGGCCTCACTAGTGTCAACCATATGGCCAAAATACTCCAGGTATCTTGGTTAAGCAACTTATTGGCTTTCATAGCTGAAATTACTTTGGGCAAAACCACAGTTTCGATACCTTTATACTTAAAGCTAGCTTTCATAGGAGGGTTAAAAATCACCTCCGTACGGAACCAACCAATATTGGCATGGTTGGTAGTCGACCAATCCATGCGCAATATAACGTCAAAATCACGCATGTCCAAGACTATTAAACTTACATCTAGCTTATGATTTACTATTACAATCTGACATGCTTTTGTGTTTTCATTTGCTATCATAATTTCTCCAGATGGAGTAGAAACTGATAAGACATAATGCAAAGCTCTACTTCTATAATGTAAAGCTCTACTTCTAACATAGCATGCTTCATGAATACTAATGATATAAATAAGTGAGATGTGCTTGAATCAAACAATACCATGTATAGTATCCCAAGGTTGGGAACATACCTGCCACCACTATGCCAGACTTCTTGGTTGCCTTTCGAGTGGTAGAATAAACACGACCTTGCTGACGTTGATAGTTTGAACTCCCTTGATGAGCACTCAAGGGTTGATCTCTGCTTCAAGAAAACTGAACATCTAGGCATTGTTCAGTTGTATGCCCCACCTGCTTGCATTTAAAGAATGTCCCTGTGCGAGCCAAGAAGCGCCCTTAGTGTCGCTTTCCATAAGTCTTACAAACGGGCTTTTCTCTCCAAGTCTCTTTTGACTCAGTAGCCTGTTGTTTGAAGTGTCGGAGTGGCCTATTTGAATGCTGACCTTCTGTTGAGGCTTAGAAGCCTTGCTCTGCATTCTTTTTCTGTCCCGCAAAGGTCCTTACTCCTAGCTTTTGTACTCGTCACCCTCTTAGGAATCAGAATCAATCCTTACGACTTCTAGAAGCACTGCTACATAGGTTTTGGGCTCAAAAGCATGCACCATGCCTCATAATCTGCTCCTCAGGCCCTGAATGAATCTTTCCATCCTTGCCACCTCAGTGGCCACCATCTTAGTAGTAAAATGGGATAACTTATCAAATTCTTGGTCGTACTTCTTGACTGACATAACCTCTTACTTCAAACTCAGAAATTCTGCTTGCTTGTTGTAGGGTGTGTTGGTAGAGAAGTATTTTTCATAGAAAGCTCTTTAAATTAGTCCCACGATGCTAGTCCCCCGTTGGTATCTATCATCTTTTTCAATAAGCACCATCATATCTCCGTATTATTTGTCAACATAAAAACTGCTCACTGGAGTTTCTGGTTCTCTGGGCACTTCATATAATGGAAGATTGTCTCGATGGAGGATAGTCACATTTTCGCCTTCGTAGGGTCCTTCAGCAACTCATTAAATGTGTGAGGATTGTATTTTCTGAATTCCCTCAAGTGTTTAGATTTAAGAGATAGGTCCTACATATTCTGGTTCTAGGGTTAGGTTGGTTGCACTTGATCTAGTGGTGCTGGTATCTGCTGAATCCGAATAGTTTAAGCTATCTGCTTTACCACTACACTTCGGACTAGTTCTTGTATCCTCCCCATCACAAATGATGTAACACCATTCCCAATTCATGTTTCCGTTGAATCTTCATCATTCTGAGCACCTAATGAGGTCGGAGCTACTAGAACATTATGACTCCCACTGGCTCCATCCTCTTACGCTCCTAACGTGGAAGGGTCCTGAACTTGGGGATCCTGGACTTGTGAGTCCTAAGCTTGTGGATCCAGAACCCCTTTTCTAACCTTCCTTTTCACTCTGAGTTTTGGTGTCATATCCTAACATTCACATATAGTCAACTTATATCAAATTCTTTACCAACAGAAACATGCCAATTATAACTATAAAATAAGCAATATTTCTTGCATATAATTCTTAGAGACTTTTCCTTAGAAGACATACCTAGCGACGAAGAAGAATTCGTTAATCGCCAATGTGACAATTTGGACTTACAAAACAAGTCAGTCTACAGAACCTAAAAATTTGGCTCTGATACCAACTATAATGATCCAACTTTTCAATATTTAGTAACATGATGTTAGTACATGCATGTATAGACTTAGATAAAAATTTTGAAGCCCTTACTCAAATAAAAATAAAATGATTTCATATGTAAAATAAATTAATAAAATGCCACTAAAACAACATAAAGCATTTGTTCGGAGTCCCCCTTAATACACAAGATAAAATTAGAAAACCTTTAAGAGTTTAAAAGTTTAACATAGAAAGTTCTAGAATTTCAAATACTAAGACTTGTTTCAAACATGAAAACATGAAAAAATGTGAGGAAGAGTCTAGGTAGGCCATATGCTCAATCATGGATTCGTCTTGTCATTCGTCAGTCTATCCTTGTCTTTACCTGAAAAACATATAAGAGGAAAAGGTGAGTATATAATACTTAGTCATAAGATGTACATAGTCTGATCGGAAAGCTAACAATCACCATCTAATCTAGCATGCATCAGTCAACCAATAGACCTCATATCAAAATGATAATCATATTAACATAGCTACCATATCCAGCATGTAGAATACAAACATAAGATCTTGTGATATGTTCATAACAACATAGCTCATAGATTACCAGAACACTCAAACAGTCCTTACATCATCGAAGCATAGAAAATCATTCCATAAGATTTAATAGCATGCTTTCATGATATATGCTCAATCTCTTTGTCAACGACTGGTTAGGGTGCTTGGCTCGTAGGCAAACCGATAGTAAAACATTACCTCATATTTAAACTCAAATATTTATCCAAGTTAACTAGTTTATATAAACCTTGAATTAAACCTAAGACATGAACCAAAAATTAAGGAGGCGTTTGGGGCAATGAGTTAGTTATTATAGTCCTAGGTTATTATAGTTGAGTTATGATAGTTTGTGTTTGGGGTATAGATTATTTTAGTTTGGGTTATAATAGTATGTGTTTGAGGTGTAAACTATTTTAGTTTGAGAAGGAAATAGTAAACACTGTAGCAAATAATAAAAAATGATGAATGTAAAATAGTAAAAATTGTAGTAAATAGTAAATACTGTAGCAAATGGGATTTTAAAATAGTGTTAACTGTAGCTAATTGGAGGTTTTGAAATAGTTTTTACTATAGCAAGAGGTCGTAATTATATTTTGATGATAATCATTACCCCAAATGCCCCCTAATATAAACCATTAGAATTAAATTCCAAATCACAATCTATCTCAGATGTATTCAATGAACTTACCCAACTTGATGTTTGATCCCAAAACCACTTCAAAACTTTCCCACAACACAACTCTAAGTCAAACATCAAAATTTAAGGATGAGAACCCAAAATTACAGAACAACTCTAAGTCATAAAGTAATCCAAAAGGGTTCCAAATTCTGTTACTCACCAAAAATCACCCAAAAACAGTCTTTAACACTTGAAGAACAATCCACTAATGTCTTCCAATTATTGAATCTAAAACCCAAATATCATGGGTTAGTCATTTAGGGCCTTAATAATATTAGGTATCAATAATCATGTGTGAACCTCGAATCCTAATTTCTCTACTTGAGTATGTTCTCTATTGAGATCAGTGTGATGAGTAGGTTGATGTGGAAACTAGTGTAGAATGGTAGAGAAAAGGGTGGAAATTAGAAGAAAAGAGGAAATTTGAAAACTTGACTTTTGGGAAAAACTTAGAGAATTTGGCTAAGTATAAAAATTGAGTGTTGATGCGTTGGAAGGGTTGTTGGTGATGGCATGCGGCTGAAGGAAGAAAGATGGAGGTGATGCATTGGAAGGCACAAGGATAGGCAAGGCATGCGTTGGAAGGCAACCCATGCGTCGAGTGGTCGATGCACAGTGCCCTTGCCCAATGCGTTAAGTGGCTGGCCAAGCGCCACTGCTATGCGTCGAGCGGCCATGCCTATGCAGTGAGCGCCCTATCGAACGGCCATGCCCATGAGTCTAAGCACCCTGTGGAGCATCAATGCGCCGAGCACGTCCATGCGGCCGAGCAAGCAAGCGATGGCCAGCCTATGCAGCATGCCCATGCATCGATCGACCAGCGCCTATGCCAAACACCATGCGCCCGTGCCAAGCACGCCTACCTAGTGAGCCATGCATTGAGGATGAGTGGCCATCCTATGCGTTGGTGATGGCTGGCTCTTGTGATGGCTAAGTTGGGTTACGATGGTAGTAAGTTAGCTTACTATGCATTGATTATAGGTTATGCATTGAGTATGGACTATGCATTGAAACATCCAATAATTGGACGCATATAAAAGATGAGATCACCTAGAAAACGTCATCAAACCATGTGTCTTCTTGGAAGGAAGCCTTAAGCCTTAAGAATTTGAGGTGGCTGCATCGGATTGGAAGCTCATGCGTTGGCTACATGGGAGAAAGACACTTAGATTGTGCTGATCAAAAAGATGTGTTGGTAGTGTGAGGGAGAAACACTTGGACATGCAGCCAAGTAGGTGGTGTTGACTTTGGAGAAGGTTTAGATGCCTAGAAATAAGGCCAGAAGACTTCATTTTCAGATCACAATTCAAAATATAGTAAAAAGAGTGGGAGAGTTGAGCAAACCTTGCGTTGAAGCCAAAATCCATGCGTTGGTCATAGAATTTCAAAGAGGACGCATTGGACAGTGAAGTCTGGAAAGCAGCATCAAATTGAGATGAGGAGTTCTCCCAATTTACTCGTGCGTTTGGAGTGATTTCAAAGCCACCTGAAAACTCTGGAAGTCTAGTTTTTAGGGTAGGGCTTCCAGAGAAAACGCTCGAAGGGAACGGGTTGGAAACTGAGAAGAAGACAGAAAGGTCAGGCTGTCGGATAAGCTTGGGCCAGTCTTGAAGATTTTGAGATTTCAGCCAAACCGCGAGGAATGAACTCAAATTTTAGAGTAATCTTACTGATACATTTTAGAATATGTTTGTAGAAGGAAGTATCTCAAAATAAGGTTTAGAAGGATGAGTAATCTGAGCTGTAAGTTGAATCTCGATTCTAGGGGTGAAAAAGGGAGCCCGAGGTAAAAAAGGAACTACTAGAGTGAAAAGTTCCTAAGCGATCGAGGTGAGTGACTAAAACATTTTGACTAAAATGTTTGAATTACAATATTTTATAGAAAGCATGTTTTAAAGAAGACGGCTTGAGATAGGCAAAAGAATATTTTATCTTCAGAAATAATCTTAAGACGGCTCGAGATAGGCAAAAGAGTTACACCAATAAGCGGAGAAGAGAATTGGAGTTCGAAGTTGATGATAAAGTATTTCTTAAGTTATCTCCGTGCAAAAGAATACTCAGGTTTGATAGGAAAGGGAAATTAAGCTCGAGATATATTGGACCCTACGAGACAATAGAAAGAGTTGGCCCGATGGCATATCGATTAGATTTACCTCCAGAGTTATCTCGTATTCATGATGTGTTCCATGTGGCAATGCTTAGAAAGTATGTGCCAGATCCTACCCATGTGTTGCCTGAGCAACCAATATAGTTGAGAGAAAATTTGTCTTATGAAGAGAAACCAGTGGAGATCCTTGACAGAAAGGAACAAGTCTTAAGGAATAAGACAATCCAATTGGTAAAGGTACTATGGAAAAACTATAGCACAGAAGAAACAATGTGGGAAGCCGAAGAGCAAATTAGAAACAAGTATCCGCAGTTTTTTAATTGACAGACTTGTAGCAAAATTTCGAGGACGAAATTTTCATAAGGGGGAGGTAAATATGAACCCGGAATCCTAATTTCTCTACTTGAGTATATTTCCTATTGAGATTTGTATGATGAGTAGGTTGATGTGAAAACTAGTGTGAAATGGTAGAGAAAAGGGTGGAAATTAGAAGAAAAGAGAAAATTTGAAAACTTGACTTTTGGGAAAAACTTGGAAAATTTGGCTAAGCATAAAAATTGTGTGTTGATGCTTTGGAAGGTTGTGTTGATGCGTTGGAAAGGTTGTTGGTGATGGCGTGCGGCTGAAGGAAGAAAGATGGAGGTGATGCATTGAAAGGCACAAGGGTAGGCAAGGCATGCGTTAGAAGGCAGTCCATGCGTCGAGCGGTCGATGCACAGCGCCCTTGCCCAATGCATCGAGCAGCCGGCCAAGCGCCCCTTCTATGCATCGAGCGGCCATGCCTATGCAGCGAGCGCCCTATCGAACGGCCATGCCCATGCGTCAAAGCACCCTGTCGAGCATCAATGCACCGAGCACGTTCATGCGGCCGAGCAAGCGAGCGATGGCCAGCCTATGCAGCACGCCCATGCGTCGATCGGCCAGCGCTTATGCCAAACACCATGCGCCTGTGCCAAGCTCGCCTACCTAGTGAGCCATGCGTCGAGGATGAACGGCCATCCTATGCGTTGGTGATGGCTGGCTCTTGTGATGGCTAAGTTGGGTTGCGATGGTAGTAAGTTAGCTTGCTATGCATTGATTATAGGCTATGCATTGAGTATGGACTATGCGTTGAAACATCCAAGAGTTTGACGCATATAAAGGATGAGATCACCTAGAAAACATCATCAAACCATGTGTCTTCTTGGGAAGAAGTCTTAAGCCTTAAGAATTTGAGGTGGCTGCATCAGATTGGAAGCTCATGTGTTGGCTACATGGGAGAAAGACACTTAGATTGCGCTGATAAAAAAGATGTGTTGGTAGTGTGAGGGAGAAACACTTGGACATGCAGCCAAGTAGGTGGTGTCGACTTTGGAAAAGGTTTGGATGCCTATAAATAGGGCCAGAAGACTTCATTTTCAGATCAAAATTCAAATACAGTAAAAAGAGTGGGAGAGTTTTGCAAACCTTGTGTTGAAGCCAAAATCCATGTGTTGATCATAGAATTTCAAAGAGGACGCATTGGACAGTGAAGTCTGGAAAGCAGCATCAACTTGGAACGAGGAGTTCTCTCAATTTAATCATGCGTTTGGAGTGATTCCAAAGCAACCTGAAAACTATGGAAGTCTAGTTTTTAGGGTAAGACTGCCAGAGAAAAAGCTCGAAGGGATCGGGCTGGAAACTGAGAAGAAGACAGAAGGGTCAGGATGTCGGATAAGCTTGGGCCAGTCTTGAAGATTTTGAGATTCCGGCCAAACCGCGAAGATTTCTAAGCTCAAATTTTAGGGTAAGCTTCCTGAGACATTTTAGAATAAGTTTGTAGAAGGAAGTATATCAAAATAAGGTTTATAACGATGAGTAATCTGAGCTGTAACTTGAATATGGATTCTAGGGGTGAAAAAGGGAGCCTAAGGTAGAAAAGGAACTACTAGAGTGAAAAGTTCCTAAGCGATCGAGGTGAGTGACTAAAACATTTTGACTAAAATGTTTGAATTACAATGTTTTATAGAAAGCATGTTTTAAAGAAGACTATTCTCATGCCAGCTAGTTTTACAAAGTGATTTCCAAGCAAACCATGAGTTATATTTTAAACGCATGCATATGTGGGAAGTTTGTTGAAAAGTTATTTATATGTGTTAAATATGCCCAGCATGTGTTAGTATCTTTAAAGCTATGTTTTTATATGTGTTATACTTTACATGCTTTAAAGAAAGTAATTTATGACTAGTTTTACTTAAAACGTGATACCGAAGGACATTTGAGAAGGTATCCGCCCAACTAGATACTGAAGGACATTTGAGAAGGTATCTATTGGTACTGAAGGATGTTTGAGAAGGTACCAAACCAACCGGATACTGAAGGACGTTTGAGAAGGTATCCTAGTAGCTCAATACTGAAGGAAATTTGAGAAGATATCTGAGCAGAAGTACCTAAGGTATGACGGTACTTAAGGACGACCACATACACATAGGTAGTTAGAGTCAGAGGTTGAGCAAAAGGGTTTTCTCTTGATTAGCAGTTGGTGTTGGGATTGTTTTTACCCACAGTGGGGTTATTCTCAACTGAGAAACAGTTTTACTGTTCTATGATTAAAACAACTTTATATGCTTTATGCTTGGAAAATGTTTATACTGCGGTACAAGGTACTGTAGAAAGTTTATATTTCAGTTAAACTCTTTATTGAAATTTTGCATGAGAATCAATTATGTTTCTTAAGTCACTCACTGGACTAGCAAGCTCACCCCGTTTTCAAATGTTTTCCTTTCCCCTGTCCCCCCACAGGTAGCGGTGAAATCCTCAGAAGATAAGCTCTACATCTGCTCTGCCACTAAAGGATAAAGATATTGTAACTCGTCTGTTAGGTGGTTACTGTAAATATTGTACACATGTTATAGTTGTTCATATAGGAACTAGGGTTTTGGCCTTTGGGACTTATGAATCTAATGCTGTAATGACTCTAAACATGTTTTGTTTCTGAATTAATAAATTTTTGGCCTAAAGACATTCCGCTGTGTATGAGTTATATATTGGTATTAGAGTTATTCTGCAACAGTTAGTAGGCAGTAAGTGTCAATAAAAAGGTTGATAACTTCTGTTAGTCACGCCCTTTCCTAGGCTAAGAGGGTGGTCTGGGATGGGGTGTGACATCATGAGCCAAAATTTAATGAACATTCAAGATAATTCTAGAAACCAAAAAAATACCCATTAATTTACCCAATACTAGAACACCTACTAAATCTATCAAAAACCCACAAAATTTGACAACTGCAATGGCGAGATCTAGGATACACGATTGTGAGAGGAGGATTGGTAGAAGGGACTCTTCGACGGCAATAGATAGAGGCAGTCGAGCGGACAATTGTACGATTTTTTGGGGTGTATGCCTTAAAGCCTCATAGTTTTATGCTAATTGAATCAATGGTTGATTAATTTTATATTACTTGTGCAATAATTCATTAACCAAAGATCCAAGGTTATCTGATGTAACTTAAACATGTATATGGAGACATATAGGTGGATCATGTTTAAGTTGAAGGAACTCTATATCAAGAGAACCAATGAGCAGAAGAAAATCGTTCTAAATCCCATTGTGAAAGAACAAGAACATTTTCAATCAAACAACAACAATGCATCAAGAGTAAATAACAACATGCTTCAAAGAGTAAACTAAGGATCGAGTAAACATACCTTTGAAGAACTATTTCTTCTAGTATTTCCTCGATCCAACACCAATGCGTCCAACAACACGAACGCAACAATCAAACCTAGCAAACAACACAAACTGTCAAATATTCAATCATCACTGAGTATAACTCGATCCTCGACCCTCGAAGTGAACTCGACACCACCAATCAGTTACCTTAGTATTCTCGGTGTGAGAATCCAGGAGGTGTGAGCTCTATATGGATTTGGGAAGAGGGAAGGAGGAATTAGACGATCAAGTAAGCGATTGAGTAGGCAGCAGAAGGAAGAAGTCTATCATATAGACTTGAGTACTCGATCGTTTAGTAGCGAGTAACTATCGTATAGAAAAACTCGATCGATCGTTTACTCTCTCAACAAGTTATCTCATAACTTACTTTGCGCATCGTAGAAAGAATAATGAAACACTTTTTCTTCTTCATCCCACCGGTTGCCATAAACTAACTAAAACCACCCATTAAGGTGGTTATTGGAGAAACCAAAAAACAATTATCCCATAATTAATTTATTATAAATAAATATAATAACTAATTTATCATATTATATTTATAACCAATAGTTTTAATATCACATCATATGCAATAAATAAACCATAGTTCTTTTTCTCCTTTATGGCATTTAATATAAATCATATTTATATTAATTCCTCCAATCAAATAATGTATCAAATACATCAAATCGATTATATCATATATAATTGAATTAATTTAATTACATCATATATAATCAAATTCCCTCTAATTAATTTGAATACTTCAAACTAATCCAAAAACTGATTCTCAACATGAATCCATTAAGCTACCAAGGGGACCTTATGGATCTGTAGCTTAAAGCTTCAATAGTACGTGAATAACTGACTAAACTCTTTAATCACGATATCCACCATCTGTTAATTGTTGGGCACTCCACTAAAGACCGACAGCTGCACTCTTCACACTACAAAAATATTTCTATGTGCATCGGATATAACCAATCAATAGTACGATGACCCTTCACAAATCGCTCGTATGTACAGTTGGGTCAAATTGTCGTTTTTCCCCTCTAATGAATAATACATCATAGTCCCACTATAAGTAAACCCTTCTCGGACTAAGAGAAAGGTTTGAGTTCCCAGCTCCCCAATCAGACGAATCCTCAAAGTGGTAGGTTTTAGTCATCGATCTGGCCACTCGCATCCATGCAAATCAAAGGACCGCCCTCATAGGCAGGAGTTCACAATTCACTCAGGGTTAAGGTCATGTTACCTATGGTCATCCTAGTGAAGTGAAAGTCGCTATCATGAATGGCGTTATATAACGAGACTAAACATTTCATGGTCCAGTCTTATACAAACTCCTTTGTATAGAGCATCCCTGCTCGTATGTCTAATACACGAATGGTTAGGATCAGACCATTTGTAGCACTTTACAACATTTGTAACACCTACAAAGCGGGTCACACTCGTAGTGTCACCAGGATAAGGTTTCCCTCCTTTATCCATATACTACAAACTATTTAGGTTATCACTTAAAGCACGATCCATTTATATGTCTCCACATACATGCTTAAGTTACAATGATAACCAGGGATCTTAGCTTATTGGTTTGTGGTTAATGAAACTAAAATATCTCATATTTTATAGACTGAAGTGAATAAAATATCTCATATTATAAATCACAAAACTGTTTGTTCATACAGGTGTTTACAAACTACAGAACCTTATAAGATTTAGGGCATCAACCCCAACAATCTCCCACTTGTCCTAAAGCTAGTGGGATGTACAAGATAATCATATTAAAAGTACACAAAACAATAAACTAGGGCACAAAGGCCCAATACAACATCTCTTAGATGCCCTAGTCCAGCCGTGGTCAATCTCGTAGACCTATACTCTGCAGGTGACCCTCAAACACTGTACCCATGAGAGCTTTCTTAAACGGATCAACAACATTGTGCTTTGAAGCTATCTTCGTGACAATCATGTCCCCTCGATGCACAATCTCTTAAATGAGATGGTATTTCTGCTCTATGTGCTTGTCGCCCTTGTGACTCTGAGGCTCTCTGGAATAACTTCAAGATCAGTCAGGAACTTCCTGAGCCAAACGGCCTTCTTAGCAGCTTAACAAGCCGCTACATACTCGGCCTCCATGGTGGAGTCAGCGATGCACCCCTGCTTGGTGCTTCACCATACTACAACCCCTCTGTTAAGAGTGAACACTGATCCTGAAGTGGATTTCTGAGAATCCTTATCAGTCTGAAAATCAGAGTTCGTGTATCATGTAAAGACCAAATCCTTAGAACCATACACAATCATGTAGTCCCTCATTCTTCGAAGATACTTGAGGATGTTCTTGACGGCTGTTCAGTGACCATGTCCTGGATTAGATTGATATCTACTGACTATCCCCATAGCGTAGCAGATGTCAGGTCTAGTACATAACATTGCATACATTAAACTGCCAACGGCAGATGCATAGGGGACTCGACTCATTTCCTCAACCTCATGAGGTGTCTTAGGACACTGTTCCTTAGACAATGTAACTCCATGCCGAAAAGGCAAAAGGCCCCTTTTGGAGTTCTGCATTAAGTACTTAATCAACATCTTGTCAATGTACGATGCCTGAGATAGTGCTAGCATTTTGTTTTTTCGATCCCGAAAGATCTAAATCCCAAGAACAAACAGAGCCTCTCCCAAATCTTTCATTTGGAATTGGGTCGCTAGCCAGTTCTTAACTGAACTCAGTAAACCTACGTAATTCCCAATGAATAGGATATCGTCTACATACAACTCTAGGGAAACTACTGAACTGTTGATGATCTTCTTGTAGACACAAGGCTCATCAACGTTTTGGTCAAAGCCATAAGATTTGATCGCAGTATCAAACCTTATGTTCCAAGATCGAGATGCCTGTTTCAGTCCATAAATGGGCCGATTCAGCTTGCAAACCTTATGCTCTTGACTTGAGCTATGAATCCCTCGGGTTGCAGCATATAAATGGTCTCCTTAAGATTGCCATTCAGAAAAGCAGTCTTGACATCCATTTTCCATATCTCATAGTCATAATATAAGGCAATGGATAGAAGGATGCGGATAGACTTAAGCATGACAACAGGCGAGAAAGTCTCCTCATAGTCGACTCCCTCTACCTGGGTATAACTCTTTGCCACAAGTCTAGCCTTGAAGGTTTGCACCTTCCCATCAGCACCCCATTTCCTCTTGTAGATCCATTTGCAACCTGTAGGTTTAACCCCATCAGGTTGATCTACAAGATCCCAAACTGAGTTGAAGTACATAGACTTCATCTCGAGATCGATAGTTTTGACCCATTCATCTCTGTCAACATCCTTCATTGCCTTCTTGTAAAACAACATATCCTCAACCTCGCCATCAGATACCATAGCCAGGATTTCAGTTAAACCCATATAGCGAATAGGTGGGTTCGCAACCCTCCCACTATGTCTAGGTTTCCTCAACTCTTGAGGTGGATTTGACCTATTAGATGAACTTCCATCAACAACTCTTGTTGATGTAGTAGGCTCTTCAACAACTCTTGTTGAGGTTTCAGTAGTTTATTGTGAAAGCTCACTCAACACGACTTTACTTCTTGGACTGTGCTCCCTTATATGATCCTCCTCAAGAAAAGTAGCATTTGTCGATACAAACACTTGTTTTCCTTAGGATCATAAAAGTAACTCCTCGTGTCCCTTTGGGGTAGCCTACAAATAGGCATCGTCTTGAACGTGGTTCCAATTTCTTAGGATTAGCCTCAAACACATATGCTGGCCAACCCCAGATATGGAAGTGAAGCAAACTAGCTTTACGCTCGTTCCAAAATTCCAAAGGTGTTCTGGTAACACTCTTTGAGGGAACACAGTTCAGGGTATATACTGCAGTGTCTACTGCGAAACCCCAAAATGAGTCCGGTAAAGAAGCGTAACTCATCATCGACCGAACCATGTCCAACAGGGTTCTGTTTCTTCTCTCCGATACACCATTCTACTAAGGTGTACCAGGTGCTGAGAGTTAGGAAACGATTCCATGTTCTATCATATTGTCCTGGAACTCAAAATCCAAAAACACTCCATCTCGATCAGATCGAAGTATTTTAATCCGTTTACTTAATGCATTTTCAACTTCAGCTTTGAACTCTTTGAACTTTTCAAAGGATTTTGACTTATGTTGCATTAAATAAACATACCCATACCTCGAATAATCATCAGCAGAAGTGATGAAATACTCGTAGCCTCCATTGGCTCACACATTCATCGGATCACAAAAGTCTGAATGCACTAACTTTAGAGGCTCTTTGGCCCTATAACCTTTTCTAGTAAAAGGTCTTTTAGTCATTTTGCCTTCAAGGCATGACTCATACACAGGTAAATAATTTTCTTCTAACTGGTTTAAAAGTCCATTCTTCACCAACCTCACAATCCTATTGAGATTGATATGCCCCAAAAGAAGGTGCCAAAGTTGGGCATTTTCCTTAGAAGAAATTTTAAGTCGTTTGTTTTGAGTTATGACAGTTTTAAACATTTCTATATTATTGAGGGAATTTATTGCTAACGGCTTTAGCACATACAAATTATTTTCCAGATTAGCTGAACATATTTCAACACCATCTTTCAAAATAAATACTTTATTAACCGAAAAGTTAAGGGTTTATTTATATTCAAGCAACGACTTTACAGAAATCAAGTTCCTCTTTAACTCGGGAACTACATATACATCATTCAAAATAATCAATCTATTCTGTAAAGTCAACTGTAGGCCTCCCACTGCCACAGCTAAGACGATGTGCTCGGTGCCAACTCGCATCTTCATCTCATCAGCCGCAAGCTGCCGCCAAGATCTAACCCCTTGAAATAAAGAACAAACATGGTTAGTGGCCCAGAATCTATAATCCAGGCAGAATCATCATTTTCCACTAAGCAAGTCTCCAAAACCAGTAAATCACATTTACCTTGTTTGGCTTTCTTCTTCTCCTTCAAATAACGTGGCCAGTTCCGTTTTCAGTGCCCGTCCTGGTATGGGTAGTGGCCCAGAAACACTTTTCCTTGTCAACCAGTGCTGGTCGCCTACCTTGTGGAGCGGCAGGTTGTGGGTTAGTCGGTGCCTTCCCTTTCCCCTTACTACCTTTCTTCTTCTTCCACTTGCTGGTGCCGGAATAAGAAGGTGCATACTTAGTTCCTGAGGTCAAACCTCGGTGGAACTTCTTAGATGATGAAGCAACATTTATCTCACCAACCTTCTTCTCCTTGCTTTTCAGCAAGGATTGAAATGTCTGTAACTCGTTGAGGAGAGTTGTAAGAGTGTAATCAAACCTTTTCAGAACAGCGTTGCTTATGAAGTGTAGGAAGCCTTCTGGCAAGGTCTTCAGAATTATGCTAACCTGACTGGCCTCATCGATGCGAGACCCGTTCATCTTCGCCACATTAAAGTGGATCATCATGTTCAGAACATGTTTGCAAATAAGTATACCCTCCTTCATCTTGGAGTTGGTGATAAACTTCAGAGCGTTATGCCTGAGTTGCACGGACGGTTGTCCAAACATTCCCCTCAGGGACTCCATGATCTCACATGCATTGACCATGGGCTCATGCTTCTTTGCCAAAGCGTCATTCAGGCTAGCCAAGATATATGCTCGGGCCTTCTCGTTAGCCCGTGTTTATTTATCATATGCCTTCTGAACTTTTCGAGCGGCGTTTTGAGGTGGAATAGAAGAACACTCCTCCATAAGGACAAACCTGAGGTCATCGATGATAAGTATCGTGTTTATCGTGTTTTTCCAACTAGCGTAGTTATCGTCAGACAATTTGTCGGTGGCTAATAAAGCTAAAGTAGCGGTTTCCATTAAAAAAGTTGCTGAAAACAAGAAAAAAGTTAATAAGTCTACTTGTATTACCACTTTTAACACCAATTTTAGGTTCTAACAAAATAGTTCTATTGTACCCTAAGTGACATCTATTTTGCAATGATGCTCCAGTGAGGCAGGCCAAAAGTAACCGATGGGGTGATCAAGTGCCCCTTCACTAAGATGAGACATTCTCAACCATTAGATAGAAACAGCTCCTTGTAACTGACTCTAACAATTACCATTGTTCGGTTTAGAATATGTTAATAACCATAACAATTTAGCGTAAGTGTAACCCTCATTTTAGGCCCTAGAATGCCGCACTAACGCTTCCACTGTAAGGAAAAAGCATATTAGGACAAGAGACTAAAGCAACTCTATCCTTTTCAGGAGATCAGATAAAGAGTTGTGCAAATACAACCATCCTTTAGGGGGACACTCCTAGGGTGCCTCGAGGCGATGCACAAAAACATTATCCAACCTAAAGAGAGAGACCGATGGATACATTGTCACACGTCCCGCTCCCGCTTACTATGAACATTCTCTCTATTCACCTTGGTATTGACCTACCCAAACATCATCCTATAGGCAGACACTCCCATGGTGCCTCTAGGTCGAGGATAGATCTCACGATGTGAATTTTTAGGGAGACACGTGTAGAGGTTTAAATGAAGTATCATATACCCCAAGTACCTCCCACTGAATGTTCTACCTAGGGATTCATTAACTTAGTAAATCTGACTACTTATTTTAACTAAATGGGTGTTTAATTTGCTAAAAAACAACTCTTACTTTTGATAATTAAACAAGTTTGATTCAAGTCTTATTAAACACTTTAACAAACTATCATCAAATTTGCATGCATGCAGCAAATCTATCTAATTCACCTTTGCAGGTAGGTTATCAAGTAGGGGTGTTCCGTTTTCGTCAGCTTAAATACCCCAGCCTAACCATAACCCGCCTTAGACAAAAGGTCCCTGATAGATAGATTTGGTACATATTTAATCTTTTATTAGTTAATTTAATCATATTAAACCAAAATAAAAGATCAAACTTAG
The DNA here is from genome assembly GCF_027475165.1 of Benincasa hispida. Taxonomy (NCBI): domain Eukaryota; kingdom Viridiplantae; phylum Streptophyta; class Magnoliopsida; order Cucurbitales; family Cucurbitaceae; genus Benincasa; species Benincasa hispida. The sequence continues at coordinate 63,058,234 of NC_143480.1, read as the reverse complement.
GTTTCTCATCTCATTAGAACCGTGATCTTAGGTCTATCTCAATCAAATTTTAAAACTCTTTTAAAACATGATTAAAGCCTAAGTTTACATGCATGTCTTTCTTTAGTTCTAATTTCATTAATTATAACTCTTACAGAAATGAAACAACTAAAACCAACCACATTACTAAGCTAGACTAGGTATTTATAACATTTATAAATTAACCTAAGTGTGATCCTTCATGCAATGTTTATTCATTACTATATATAACACTTATATAACTTGTAATGAACTAAGCATACTTGCTCTCATTCACCCTTATACTATAACACTTATAATATAAAGATGATGCATGAATATGCTTAAATGCATGCATATATTATAACTCTTTATTATATGATGCATGAGCATGCTTTAAATGTAATTTAATCATGCAAACTACTATATTATAACACTTATCATATAAAGATGATGCATGAATAAATGCATAACCTATGGTGGATTTTAAAACTATATGACATACACTATGGCATCACATGTACATTCATAAAAATAATTGATGGATCGGGATAATTAGCCTAAAAAATTGGAAAAGAAAAGCTATCTATTACATAAACCATCGAGTCAACCGGTTCAAACAGGTGAACCGAGTCTTGAACCGCCCGGGCAAAGCCTCGTTCCTTGATCGTATAGTAACTTCTTGTGATCGTCGAGTAACACCGATCGAGTATAAATGATCATATAGCATGGATTGAGTGCCTTTGACTATGCGATGAAACATGAAGGCCACGTGATCATGCAACGCACATCGTGTAACGCAAGCCTAAACGATCGAGTAGACGACAATTATGCGATGAAGCATGATCATTTAAACGATCGAGGAGAAAGCGACGAGTATCTCATACCGAGTGATTGAGTAGCCAGTGACTATACGATGAGCATGCTGGCCTACTCGATCGTTTAGTGCACACGCCTACCATGCATCAAGTATCACATACTCAACGATCGTTTACCCCAGTGTCTACACGATCGAGTAGCCAATGCAACACGATCGAGTAAACTCTTTACTCGATCGCGTAGCATTAGCCATACAATCATTTAGCAAATACTACACAATCGAGTAGAACTTTTCTACACGATCACATAACCAAATCTAAATGATCGTTTAGCCTGGGCTATACGATGTGACCAACCTTTGGTCTTATTCCTTGAAGTGAATAGCATCTCCATGCATTGAAGCTTCATCACGAATGACTCAAACAAGACCAAAACTTAAATATAGACTCGATAGCAAATTAATTATGCCCAAAAGCAAAGCGGCCCTTACAAATTAACTTAGAAATGTAAAGAAAGCTTTAAAACAGAGATAATCATCCCAAAACACCCATCAACCAACATCCACGGCTACATCTAACACTTAAACGCATTGTAGATATGCTTAAAACCCACCAAGACTGCAAATGTAATTCAATACATCAATGGAATTTGGAATATCAGAACTGTTGGGGTTGATGCCCTAATGTCTCGTGTCCTGTAGTTTGTAAACAGTACATATGAACACTTTTGATTGTTAATATATGATATTTACTTCACATCTTGTTGTTTTACTCATTTATTTGTTTAAGTTGCTTTACCACAAACCAATAAACATCAAATCCCTGGTTATCTGTATGTGACTTAAGTATGTATGTGGTGACATACAAGTGGATCATGTCTTGAGTGATAACCAAAATGGTCTGTAGTATATGGATATAGGAGGGAAACCTTATCCTGGTAATGCTACGGATGCGGCCCGCTTTATGGAATGGTCACAAGTGTTGTGACTTGCCATAGATGATCTGATCCTGATCATTCGTGTTGGGGACATGCGAGCGGGGGCGTTCTATAAAAAGAGTTTGTATAAGACCTGACCACGAAGTGTTAATGTCTCGTTATATACACCGTTCATGACAAAGACTTCACTTCACTAGGATGACCATAGGTAACATGACCTCAATCCTGATTGAGTTGGGAACTCCTGCCATTGAGAGCGATCCTTTGACTTGTATGGGTGCGAGTGGCCAAGTCGCCAACTCAAACCTACCATTTTGGGGTTACGTCTGATTTGAGAGCTGGGAACTCAGCTCCACAAGAAGAAATTCACTCCTTCCCTGAGGCAGAAGTAAGTAGATAGGTGGCTCTCTTAAGGGCTGATTTCAGAGCTTGAACAATGTAGTGCCACACACCTTCTCTTCGCCCGAGAAGTGTTCACGCATAGTTGGACTATGTTGTATTGTTCATTAGAGGAATCAGTGGTACTTAAGGAATGAGATGTAACTACAGGGGTGAAACGGTAAATTGGCCCAGCTGTACTTACGAGCATCTGTGACGGGTCATCGTACTCATGATTGGTTATATCCAATGGACACAGAAATATATCTGTTGTAAGAAGAATTCAGCTGTTGGTCTTTAGTGGAATCACTGACAGTTAACAGGTGGTGAATCTCGTGGCTAAAGAATTTAGTCAGCTATTCATGTACCGTTGGAGCTTCGAGCCACAGGTCCATTAGGTCACCTGAGTAGTTTGGATAAAGTTGAGAACCAGTGTTTGGGTTAATTTGAAATGTTCAAATTGACAAGAGGAAGTAAAATTATATATGATATAATTAGAATGGCTAATTATATATGATATAATTGGCTAAATGTATGAGATACATTATTTTGGAGGAAATTAGATATAAATACGATTTATATCAAGTTTAGGAAAAAATACTATAGTAGATATATGATATCAAACTATAGGATATAAATATAATATGGTTATATTTATTAAATAAATTAATTGATTAATTATTTAATAATTAACTATTTTTCACGTTTGAACGTGGGAACATGGGAAGCGAGCGTTGATGTAACCGGCAGGATTAAATGTTGAAAATCATTTTCAATTGCTAAGTAATTAATTCGTGCAATCAAAATCTTGCGCCCTAAAAAGAGATCGTGAAAGATTGATCGCCGAGAGCCTATATGATAGATTCTCAGTTGTCTAAACGATCGTCTAACTCGCGCGTTCCCTAAACGATCGTGTACCAGTTTCCTAAACAATCGTCCAGTTTTTCCTAAATGATCGTGTAGTTTTACTATACGATAAGCGTCCCCGCTATACGATAGCAAAGTTCCTTCTGTGCGCGCTTGTCTTTTACACGATTTTCTCTCCTCCGTCTTCTACCAAACTCACCAGAGCCCACTCTCTGGGTTTTTGACACCGAGGATTCTTGGGTCTCCCTAATAGTGGTGTTGTCGCCGATTACTTGTTTGTGTACATTCGGGTCATGCAGTAACAGACGATAGACTCGCTGGGTGCTGGTAGATCGTTGGAGGTTTTCCGCTGCATTGGGTTCAGAAGTGCGAAGATCGTCTTCCTCTGGCAATGAACCACTTCTCTATGTTTTATCCTTTACTGAGCATGTTGTTGTTGAGTTTTATTATGCATAACCGTTAATTTAGAATGTATATCGTTTATATTTCGGTCACTGTGAAAATCGGAGTGATCTAAGCCTGCTCATGGAATTCTCGTTTTGAGATCCTTCAATTGGTATTAGAGCCAGGTTACTGATACTCCGATTTCATTTGTTGCAACGAAATAACATTTACATTCTTCGTGGGTGCATTTCTACGCTGTTTTAAATGTTAATACTGTTATGGATGTGCCAGATTAATGGATGTTTCGGGATGAATTGCCTCGGTCTGTTTAAATACCTTTTACATTTCTGGTTGTATGTAAAAGCCCCTGCATTTTTGGGCATATATATAATCGTAATCGAGTCTGTATTCAAAGGGTTTGAAGTCTTGAGTTGTTCGTCGAAGTTCTGGGCAAAGGTTGCAGCTCTTCGAGGAAGGAGACGATCAAGGGTTGATCGTATCGTGCAAAAGAGGTTCTACGCGATCATTGTCCATCGCATCGTGAAGATGAAGGAGTATTTGCGGTTGAACGTTTTGGAAGACGATCGGGCATTCATATACCTCAGTCTCCCTCGTTAGGTTGAATAAAGTTACTGCGCATCGCCTCGAGGCACCATGGGAGTGTCCCCCTAAAGGATGGCAGTTTTGCGTATTTCTTTATTTGACCTCCTGTAAGAGGATAACGTAACTTAGTCTCTTGTCTTAATCTGTCTTTTCCCTACAGTAAGTGCGTTAGGGCGGGACTCTGGCACCGAAAACAAGGGGTTAAACTTACATGGAATAGTTAAATGTTAACGATTCTGGACCGAAAAATGGTGGTTATTAGGTTTAGTTCCAAGAGTTGGTTCTTCCTAATGGTTGAGAATATCTCATCCCAGTGAAAGGAATATTGATCACCCCACCGGTATCGTTTGTCCTAACTCACTGGGGCATCATTGCAAAATAAAAGTCTATAGCGTAGGCTACTTGAAACTGTTTTGCAAAACAAATTGGTTTAAACGTGGTTTAGCAAAACTAATCAAGATTTGTTCGTATTTTCAACAATTTTTTCAAATGGCAACAACCACATTATCTTTGTTAAGCGTCGAAAAATTGACTGGCGACAATTTTTCGACATGGAAACATATGATCATGACGATCCTAATCATCGAGTATCTCATGTTCGCTCTTACAAAGGCTTGTCCTCCTATTCCAGCTCCAAATGCCGCTCGAAATTTGGGAGGCATACGAGCAATGGACAAGGGCGAATGAGAAGGCCTGAGCCTATATCTTGGCAAGTCTTTCTGACATCTTGGCCAAGAAGCATGAGCCTATGGTCTCAGCTCGTGAGATCATGGAGTCCCTCCGGGGAATGTTTGGACAATCGTCTGAACAGCTTATGTATGAGGCTCTAAAATATATATTCAACTCTAAAATGCAAGAAGACACCTCTATTCATGAACATGTGCTAAACATGATGGTCCACTTCAATGTGGCGGAGTTGAATGGGTCTACCATCGATGAGGGCAGCCAGGTTACCATAATCTTGCATTCTTTGCCAGAGAGCTTCCTGCACTTTGTTAGCAATGTGATTCTTAACAAAGTGAAATATAACTTTACAACTCTCCTCAACGAGTTGCAGACATACCAATCTTTACTGAAAAGTAAGGAGAGGCAGAAGGGTGAGGCAAATGTTGCTTCATCCTCAAGGACGTTCCATAGAGGTTCGACCTCGGGAATGAAGTCTGCACCTTCTACTTCTAACTCTGGAAAGGGGAAGTGTTAGGTTCGACTATGAGGAGACTTTTTCACCTGTTGCCATGTTAAAGTCAATCTGCATCCTTCTGTCAATTGCCGCTTATTATAATTATGAGATCTGGCAAATGGACGTCAAGACGGCCTTTCTGAATGGCAATCTTGAGGAGACCATTTTTATGGTGCAGCCCGAGGGATTTATAGCCCAAGGTCAAGAGCGAAAGGTTTTCAAACTGAATCGGTCCATTTATGGACTGAAACAGGCGTCTCGATCTTGGAACATACGATTTGATGCTGCGATTAAGTCGTATGGCTTTGACCAAAACGTTGATGAACCTTGTGTCTACAAAAATATCATCAATGCTTCAGTAGTCTCCTTAGTGTTGTATGTAGACGATATCCTACTCATTGGGAATGATGTAGGTCTACTGACTGCAGTTAAGAACTGGCTAGCGACCAAATTCCAAATGAAAGATTTGGGAGAGGCTCAGTTTGTTCTAGAGATCCAGATTTTTCAGGATTATAAGAACAAAGTCCTAGCACTGTCTCAGGCATCGTACATTGACAAGATGTTGCTCAAGTACTCGATGCAGGACTCCAAGAGGGGCCTACTGCCGTTCAGGCATGGAGTCATTTTTGTACACCCCACTTCGCTTTTGGATAAGTGGGAGATTGTTGGGGTTGATGCCCTAAAGTCTCGTGTCCTATAGTTTGTAAATAGCACATACAAACACCTGTGATTGTTAATATATGATATTTACTTCACATCTTGTTGTTTTGCTCATTTACATGTTTTAGTTGCTTTACCATAAACCAATAAACATCAAATCCCTGGTTATCTGTATGTGACTCAAGCATGTATGTGGTGACATACAAGTGGATCATGTCTTGAGTGATAACCAAAATGGTCTGTAGTATATGGATATAGGAGGGAAACCTTATCCTGGTAATGCTACGGATGCGACCCACTTTGTGGAATGGTCACAAGTGTTGTGACTTGCCACAAATGATCTGATCCTGATCATTCCTGTTAGGAACATGCGAGCGGGGGCGTCCTATACAAAGAATTTGTATAAGACCTGACCACGAAGTGTTAATGTCTCGTTATATAACACCGTTCATGACAGAGACTTCACTTCACTATGATGACCATAGGTAACATGACCTCAATCTTGAGTGAGTTGGGAACTCCTGCCATTGAGGGCGGTCCTTTGATTTGTATGGGTGCAAGTGGCCAAGTCGCCGATTCAAACCTACCATTTTGGGGACACGTCTGATTTGGGAGCTGGAAATTCAGCTACACAAGAAGGAATTCACTCATTCCCCGAGGCAGAGGTACGTAGATAGGTGGCTCCCTTAAGGGTTGATTTCGGGGCTTTAACGATGTGGTGCCACACACCTTCTCTTGGCCCGAGAGGTGTTCACACATTGTTGGACTATGTTGTATTGTTCATTAGAGGAATCAGTGGTACTTAAGGAGTGAGATGTAACTACAGGGGTGAAACGGTAAATTGGCCCAGCTATACTTACGAGCATCTGTAAAGGGTCATCATACTCATGATAGGTTATATCCAATGGACACAGAAATATATCTGTGATAAGAAGAGTTCAGTTGTTGGTCTTTAGTGGAATCACTGATAGTTAACGGATGGTGAGTCTCGTGACTAAAGAGTTTAGTCAGCTATTCACGTACCGTTGGAGCTTAGAGCCACAGGTCCATTAGGTCACCTGGGTAGCTTGGATAAAGTCGAGCACCAGTGTTTGGGTTAATTTGAAATGTTCAAATTGACAAGAGGAAGTACAATTATATATGATATAAATGGAATGGCTAATTATATATGATATAATTGGCTAAATGTATGAGATACATTATTTTGGAGGAAATTAGATATAAATATGATTTATATCAAGTTTAGGAAAAATACTATAGTAGATATATGATATCAAACTATAGGATATAAATATAATATGGTTATATTTATTAAATAAATTAATTGATTAATTATTTAATAATTAACCATTTTTCACGTTTGAACGTGGGAACGTGGGAAACGATCGTTGATTTAACCGGCAGGATTAAATGTTGAAAATCGTTTTCAATTGATAAGTAATTAATTTGTGCAATCAAAATCCTGCGCCCTAAAAAGAGATCGTGAAAGATTGATTGCCGAGAGCCTATATGATAGATTCTCAGTTGTCTAAACGATCGTCTAACTCGTGCATTCCCTAAACGATCGTGTACCAGTTTCCTAAACGATTGTCTAGTTTTTCCTAAACGATCGTGTAGTTTTACTATATGATAAGCGTCCTCGCTATAGGATAGCAAAGTTCCTTCCGTGCATGCTTGTAGTCTACACGATTTTCTCTCCTCCGTCTTCTACCAAACTCACCAGAGCCCACTCTCTGGGTTTTTGACGCCGAGGATACTTGGGTCTCCCTGATGGTGGTGTTGTCCCCGATTACTTGTTTGTGTACGTTCGGGTCGTGCAGTAATAGACGCTAGACTCACCGAGTGCTGGTAGATCGTTGGAGGTTTTCCGCTGCATTGGGTTCAGAAGTGCGAAGATCGTCTTCCTTCGGTAATGAACCCCTTCTCTATGTTTTATCCTTTACTAAGCATGTTGTTGTTGAGTTTTATTATGTATAACTATTAATTTAGAATGTATATCGTTTATATTCCGGTCACTATGAAAATCGAAGCGATCTAAACCCGCTCATGGAATTCTCGTTTTGAGATCCTTCAAGAAAACCTGGCTCTTATACCAATTGAAAGAACTCTAAATCTAGATAACCAATGAGCAGAAGCAGATCGTTCCAAATCTCATTGTGAAAGAACAAGAACATTTACAATCAAACAACAACAGTTATGCATCAAGAGTAAATTACAACATGCTTCAAAGAATAAACTAGGGATCGAGTTAACATACCTTTGTAGAACTCTTTCTTCTAATATTTCCTCAATTCAACACTAATGCATCCAATAACACAAACGCAACATCCAAACCCAGAAAACAACATGAACTGTCAAATACTCGATCACCACCGAGTATATCTCAATCCTCGACCCTCGAAGTGAACTCGACACCACCACTCAGTTATCTTGGTATTCTCGGTATGAGGATCTAGGAGGTGTGAGCTCTGTATGGATTTAGGAAGAGGGAAGTAGGAACTAGACAATCGAGTAAGCGATCGAGTAGGCGGCAGAAGGAAGAAATCTATCGTATAGACTTGAGTACTCGATCGTTTAGTAGCGAGTAACTATCGTATAGAAAAACTCGATCGATCGTTTGCTCTCTCAATAAGTTATCTCATAACTTGTTTCGCACATCGTGGAAAGAATAATGAAAACACTTTTTCTTCTTTATCCCACTGGTTGCCATAAACTGACTAGAACCTCCCACTAAGGTGGTTATTGGAGAAACTGAAAAACAATTATCCCAAAAATAATTTATTATAAATAAATATAATAACTAATTTTTCATATTATATTTATAACATATAGTTTTAATATCATATCATATGCAACATATAAACTATAGTCCTTTTTTTCCTTTATGGCATTTAATATAAATCATATTTATATTAATTCCTCCAATCAAATAATGTATCAAATACATCAAATCCATTATATCATATATAATTGAATTCATTTAATTATATCATATATAATCAAATTTTCTCTTGTTAATTTGAACACTTCAAACTAAACCAAAAACTGATTCTCAACATGAATCCATTGAGCTACCTAGGGGACCTTATGGACCTATAGCTTGAAGCTTCAACGGTACGTGAATAACTGACTAAACTCTTTAATCACGATATCCACCATCCGTTAACTGTCAGGCACTCTACTAAAGACCGAAAGATGCACTCTTCGCACTACAAATATATTTCTGTGTCCATTGGATATAACCAATTAACAGTACAATGATCCTTCATAAATTGCTCGTAAGTACAGTTGGGCCAAATTGCCATTTTGCCCCTGTAGTTACATCTAACTTCTTAAGTACCACTAATCCCTCTAATGAATAATAAATCATAGTCCCACTATGAGAAAACCCTTCTCGGGTCAAGAGAAGGTGTGGTGTCACATTGTTCAAGCCCCGGAATAAACCCTTAAAGGAGCAATTTATCTACTTACCCCTGCTTTGGGAAAGAAGTGAATTCTGTCTTGTGTAGCTGAGTTCTCAGCTCTCCAATCAAACGAATCCCCATAGTGTTAGGTTTGAGTTGACGATTTGGTCAATCGCACCTATGAAATCAAAGGACCACCCTCATAGGCAGGAGTTCACAAATCACTTAGGATTAAGGTCATTTTCCCTGTGGTCATCCTAGTGAAATGAAAGTCTCTATCATGAACGGCTTTATATAACGAGACTAAACATTTCATGGTCCGGTCTTATACAAACTTCTTTGTATAGAGCATCCTCGCTCGCATGTGTTGGCTTCTTGGCTCTTAATCTCAAATTAATTAATTTTAATTAATTAATTAATCAATGTTTTGATGATAACAAACTCAATTTTTAATTACTAAAAATCTTAGTGTTTTAATATGTCCATATTATAGAGCTCTGAACAACGATTCCAACACCTCTTGAATCACTCAAATCGGAGTTAAAACGAAGACGATATGACCGAAACAAGTCTATAGAGAAAATACCAGACCATTTGCATGTAGACATGTGGCAGCATATTGGTTGAATGATGGATCATTAAGAGATTAACATATGATGGACTTTTGATTTTTGGATTGATTTAAAATTAAAAAATTGAAATTTAAAAGAAATTTAAAAGGAAAATAAATTTAATATTATTTTATGTTTGTGTCTAACGGCTAGTTTTTTTACACATGGTATGTTTTTTATTTTTGGATTGACTTTAAAAAGAATGAATTTAAAAAGAAAATGGATTAAAAGGAAAATGAATTTAATATTATTTTATGTTTGTGTCTAACGGTTAGTTTTTGACACATGGTATGTTTTTTTATTTTTTGGATTAATTTTAAAAAGAAAATGAATTTCAAAAGAAAGGAATTTAATATTATATTTTGTTTGTATCTAACGACTAATTTAATTTAAAATCTCCATCATTGATTTTTCTTTTCCAAAATCCAATGGTCCAAATTAATTGTGGTTTCTAAAAAATTTTCCATCTCTATATAAATCATCTTCCTCTCCAATTTTTAAACCAACAAATTTTACATTTCATAATCCTTCAAAACTCAAAAGTTCCATTGTTGCTCTCTCTAAGTTCCCAATTTTTTTTCTTTTCATCTTATTCTTGAGAGAGTGTTATTGTATTGGGAAGATAAATTTGTTGAGTGCTTAAACTTGTAAATCCACTCTAGTGAGAGTTGTATTGTGTTCTTCAAAAATTCCAACATTTGTAACGGTTTGATCCTAAACCGTGGAAAGGATCGGGTTTGCTCTTGAACCCGTAAAAGGAGCAGTGGTGTAACGGTTAGGTTCTAATCCGTGGAAAGAGTCGGAAAGATTTTATTCGAATTCCTAAGAGGCGCTTGGGGAGTGGAGTATGTCGAGTTTGACCGAACCACTATAAAAATTACGGTGTCTTCTTCTCTAACTCTTTCCTTTTTATTTTTGTAATTAATTTAAGCAATTTATTATATGTTTTAGTTTGTTCTTATTTATTTGCTAAAATTTGATAGAATTAAATTATCGCATTTTTTGTCATCTTATTTGTTACATAATTTGAATTTTTCTTATTATTTATAAAAGGTGTATTAATTAGTTTAATTGGGTTAATTTAGAAAAAAAAGTTTAATTAAACCCTATTCACCCCCCTCTAAGGTTGCCATATCGATCCAACAATTGGTATCAGAGCGGGTTGCTCTTCTTGAAATATTTATTTCTTGAGAAACTTAATTGTTTTTTAGTTATGGCAACTTTAGGTTTTATCCCTTTTACCGATAGTCAATCTATTACAAAGCCTCCTTTCTTTAATGGCACTAATTATAGTTATTGAAAAAATAGAATGAGATTTTTCTTGCTTTCTATTGATTATGATTTATGGGATATTGTTGAGGAAGGTTTTAAAATTCCAACAAAAGATGTTGATGGTGTTAGCACTATAAAACCTAAGGAAGAATGGTCAATAAATGAAAAGAAAGCATGCTCTTTAAATGCCAAAGCTATTAATTCCTTATTTTGTGCTTTGAATGAAATTGAGTATAATAGAGTGTCTATTTGCAAAACTGCTAAAGAGATATGGGATAAATTAGAAATTACTCATGAAGAAACTAGTCAAGTAAAAGAAACAAAGATTGACATGTTAGTTGATCAATATGAAATGTTTAAAATTGATGAAAATGAAGCTATTTCTAATATGTTTATTAGATTTACTAACATTGTCAATGCTTTAGAAGGACTTGGGAAAAAGTACTCAAATCTTGAGAAGATAAAGAAGTTATTGTGGTCTTTGCCTAAACAATGGGAGCCTAAAGTCACCGCCATTCAAGAGGCAAAGGATCTCAAATCTCTCTCCATTGATGAACTCATGGGCTCGTTGTTGACGCATGAGATAAAGATTGAGAAAAACATGGAGGATGAGAAGAAAAAGAAAGAAAAGAGTATAGCTTTAAAGACCATCTCTTTAGAAGTTGACTTCCAAGATGAAGATGATGTTGCCTATCTTTTACGTAAGTATAAGAACTTCATCAAGAGAAAGAAGCAATTCAAGAAGCATCTCTCCAACCAAAAAGAGTCAAAAGGTGAAAAGAGCAAAAAGAATGAGGTAATATGCTATGAATGCAAGCAATCGGGTCATATTAGAACCGATTGTCCTTTTCTCAAATCATCCAAGAAATCCAAGAAGAAAGCAATGAAAGCTACTTGGGATGATAGCGATGAAAGCGAAAGTGGGAATGATAATGAAGAAGCGGCCAATTTTTGCTTCATGACTCATAGTGACAAGAGGATGAACAAAATGATGAGGTTTGTTTGAAAGCCTCTAAGAAAAACAAGTGGTACTTGGATAGTGGTACTTGGATAGTGGTTGCTCGAGGCACATGACGGGAGACCCATCCAAGTTTGTCTGTCACTCCAAAAAGGATGGAGGTCTTGTAACCTTTGGTGACAACAAGAAAGGTATAATAATTGGTAAAGGTAGTATAGGTAATGAATCTTCTATTTTAATTGAAAATGTACTTTTGGTCGATGGTTTGAAGCATGATTTACTTAGTATTAGTCAATTGTGTGATAAAGGCTTTAGAGTTGTGTTTGATAAAAATAACTATTGATTTGAATGATTGTCCTATTAATGATAAATGTTTATCGGCTTTGCATAATGATTCTTGGTTATGGCATAGAAGACTAGGACATACTAGCATGCACTTAATTTCAAATATTTCCAAGAATTCTTTGGTTAGAGTTCTTCCCAAATTTAAATTTGAAAAAGACAAAGTTTGTGATGCTTGTCAAATGGGTAAGCAAACTAAGTCCTCTTTCAAATCTAAAAATGTAATCTCTACAACTAGACCGCTTCAACTATTACACATGGACTTATTTGGCCCTTCTAGAATTGCTAGTTTTGGAGGGAACTATTATGCCTTTGTGATAGTTGATGATTTTTCAAGATTTACTTGGGTTTTGATGCTAAAACATAAGGATGATGCTTTGAAAAGCTTTTCTAGTTTAGCAAAAAGAGTTCAAGATGAAAAATGTTTTTTTAATTTCTAAAATTAGGAGTGATCATGGAGGAGAATTTGATAGCAATGCTTTTGAAACTTTGTGAAGAAAATGGTTTTTCTCATAATTTCTCCGCTCCAAGAACTCCTCAACAAAACGGTGCAGTTGAAAGGAAAAATCGTACTTTGCAAGAATTTGCTAGATCAATGTTGCATGAGTATGGTTTACCTACATACTTTTGGGTCGAAGCCGTTAACACCACTTGTTATGTTTTAAATAGAGTTTTAATTAGACCTTCTTTGGATAAAACTCCTTATGAACTTTGGCATAAGAAAATTCCAAATATTGGGTATTTCAAAGTTTTTGGTTGCAAATGTTTTATTTTGAATAACAAAGAAAAACTTGGAAATTTTGATTCTAAGACGGATGTTGGTATTTTCCTTGGCTATTCCTCTACTAGTAAAGCTTATAGAGTTTTCAATAAAAGAACTTTAGTAATTGAGGAATCTATGCATGTAGTATTTGATGAATCTTGTAATGTTATTTCTAATGAGCCTATTTATAGTGATGTTTTAGAAGGAAATTTTGGAGATTTACTTGTTAGTGACAAAGGTAAGGAAATTGTTTCAAGTAAGCAAGAGGTGAGCTTAATCGAAAAGAACGAAGTTGGTTCTTCATCCATGCCTAAAGAGTGGAGGTATGCTCCTTCCCATCCCAAAGAATTAATTCTTGGTGATCCCAAACAAGGTGTGAAAACTCGTTCCTCTCTTAATATGTTTAGTAATCTTGCTTTTGTTTCTCAAATTGAACCAAAAAGTTTTAAAGATGCCAAAAATGATGAATTTTGGATTTTAGCTATGCAAGAAGAATTAAATCAATTTGAAAGGAATAAAGTTTGGGAGTTAGTCTCTAGGCCCTCTCATGCTTCTATAGTTGGAACTAAATGGGTCTTTAGAAATAAAATGGATGAAAATAGAAATATCATTAGAAATAAAGCTAGACTTGTAGCTCAAGATTATTGTCAAGAGGAAAGAATAGATTATGAAGAAACTTTTGCACCCGTTGCTAGATTAGAAGCTATTAGAATGTTGCTTGTTTTTGCTTCTTATAAGAATTTCATTTTGTATCAAATGGATGTGAAAAGTGCATTTTTTAAATGGTTATATCATGGAGGAAGTTTATGTAGAACAAACTCCGGGGTTTGAAAGTTTTGATTTTCCTAATCATGTCTATTAGTTGAAAAAGACTCTTTATGGCTTAAAACAAGCTCCAAGAGCTTGGTATGATAGACTTAGTAATTTCTTGTTTGAGAATGGATTTAAAATGAGTAAAATTAATACTACTCTTTTTATTAAGACTAAAGAAAATTATATGCTTTTAGTAAAAATATATGTGGATGATATTATTTTTTGTTCTACTAATCCATCTTTGTGTGAAGAATTTTCTAAGTGTATGCATAGTGAATTTGAGATGAGTATGATGGGAGAACTTAGCTTCTTCCTTGGACTCCAAATAAAACAACTCAAGGATGGTATTTTCATAAGTCAAGAAAAATACACAAGGGATTTGCTCAAAAGGTTCAAATTCAATGAAGGTAAAATTGCAAAAACTCCTATGAGCACATCCACTAAGCTTGACAAGGATGAAAAAGGTAAGTGTGTGGATATAAAAACTTATAGAGGTATGATTGGATCTTTACTTTATTTAACCGCTAGTAGACCCGATATTATGTTTAGTGTATGTCTTTGTGCTAGATTTCAATCTTGTCCTAAGGAATCACATTTACATGCCGTTAAAAGAATTTTTAAATATTTGCTTGGTACTATTGATTTAGGCTTATGGTATCCTAGAAATGTTGAATTTAATTTGGTAGGATATTCCGATGCGGATTTTGCGGGTAGTTTACTTGACCGTAAGAGTACTAGTGGGACTTGTCAATTTCTTGGTAGTTCCTTAGTTTCTTGGTTTAGTAAAAAGCAAAATTCGGTTGCCTTATCCACTACCGAAGCGGAATATATTGCAGTTGCTAGTTGTTGTGCTCAAATTCTTTGGATGAAACAAACTCTTTGTGATTTTGGATTAAAGTTTGATAATGTGCCTATATTTTGTGATAATACTAGTGCTATTAATTTGACTAAAAATCCTATACATCATTCTAGGACTAAGCATATTGATATTAGGCATCACTTTATTAGAGAGCATGTGCAAAATGATAATATTACTCTTGAATTTGTAGGCTCTAATAATCAATTAGCGGATATTTTTACCAAGCCTTTGAATGAAGAAAACTTTTGCAAAAATAGGCTTGAGCTCGGTATTATTCGTTGTGATGCCTCTTGATTTTATAATTTTACTTGTTAAATCTTTTAGAAGGCATTTTGATAGGGGGAGATATGGAAAGCATGTGTTAATATTCTTAGGGGGAGTTGTGCTAAATTTATGTTCATGTTTTTAAGGGAAACATTTATGTAGTTCTAAATTTTTCTTAATTATTCTTTTTGATGATTCCAAAGGGGGAGAAGTTTAAGAAAAATATGCTATAAATTTGTTATGATTTTGATTGTATTAATTAGGGGGAGAATTTATTTTTTTGAGTGAATTTCAAGAATGATCTTTATGGTGATATGTTGAATTTTATTATGTGCTACATATGGTTTACATGTATTTCAAGCTATTTTTCTTGAATGGTTTGTCATCATCAAAAAGGGGAGATTGTTGGCTTTTTGGCCCTTAATCTCAAATTAATTAATTTTAATTAATTAATTAATCAATGTTTTGATGATAACAAACTCAATTTTTAATTACTGAAAATCTTAGTGTTTTAATATGTCCATAGCGTAGAGCTCGGAACAACGATTCCAACACCTCTTGAATCACTCAAATCGGAGCTAAAACGAAGACGATATGACCGAAACAAGTCTATAGAGAAAATACCGTGGTGGATGACGTGGCATAACCAGACCATTTGCATGTAGACATGTGGCAGCATATTGGTTGAATGGTGGATCATTAAGAGATTAACATATGATGGACTTTTGATTTTTGGATTGATTTAAAATAAAAAAATTGAAATTTAAAAGAAATTTAAAAGAAAAATAAATTTAATATTATTTTATGTTTGTGTCTAACGGCTAGTTTTTTTACACATGGTATGTTTTTTATTTTTGGATTGATTTAAAATAAAAAAATTGAAATTTAAAAGAAATTTAAAAGAAAAATAAATTTAATATTATTTTATGTTTGTGTCTAACGGCTAGTTTTTTTACACATGGTATGTTTTTTATTTTTGGATTGATTTTAAAAAAATGAATTTAAAAAGAAAATGAATTAAAAGAAAAATGAATTTAATATTATTTTATGTTTGTGTCTAACGGCTAGTTTTTGACACATGGTATGTTTTTTTTTTTTTTGGATTAATTTTAAAAAGAAAATGAATTTCAAAAGAAAAGGAATTTAATATTATATTTTGTTTGTATCTAACTACTAGTTTAGTTTAAAATCTCCACCATTGATTTTTCTTTTCCAAAATCCAATGGTCCAAATTAATTGCGGTTTCTAAAAAATTTTCCATCTCTATATAAACCATTTTCCTCTCCAATTTTTAAACCAACAAATTTTACATTTCATAATCCTCCAAAACTCAAAAGTTTCATTGTTGCTCTCTCTAAGTTCCCAATTTTTTTTCTTTTCATCTTATTCTTGAGAGTGTTATTGTATTGTGAGGATAAACTTGTTGAGTGCTTAAACTTGTAAATCCACTCTAGTGAGAGTTGTGTTGTGTTCTTCAAAAATTTCAACATTTGTAACGGTTTGATCCTAAACCGTGAAAAGGATCAGGTTTGCTCTTGAACCCGTAAAAGAAGCAGTGGTGTAATGGTTGGGCTCTAATCCGTGGAAAGAGTCAAAAAGATTTTATTCAAATTCCCAAGAGGCACTTGAGAAGTGGAGTAGGTCGAGTTTGACTGAACCACTATAAAAATTACGGTGTCTTCTTCTCTAACTCTTTCTTTTTTATTTTTTCAATTAATTTAAGCAATTTATTGTATGTTTTAGTTTGTTTTATTTATTTGCTAAAATTTGATAGAATTAAATTATCACATTTTTTGTCATCTTATTTATTGCATATTTGAATTTTTCTTATTATTTATAAAAAGTATATTAATTAGTTTAATTTGGTTAATTTAGAAAAAAAAGTTTAATTAAACCCATGTCTAATACACGAATGGTCAGGATCAGACTATTTGTAGTACTTTACAACATTTGTAACCCCTAAAAAGCAAGCCATAGTATCACCAGGGTAAGGTTTCCCTCCTTTATCCATATATTACAGACCATTTAGGTTATCACTTAAAGCACGATCCACTTGTATGTCTCCACATACATGCTTAAGTTACAACGATAACCAGGGATCTTAGTTTATTGGTTTGTGGTTAATGCAACTAAAATATTTCATAGACTGAAGTGAATAAAATATCTCATATTATAAATCACAAAATTGTTTGTTCATACAAGTGTTTACAAACTACAGGACCCTACGAGATTTAGGGCATCAACCCCAACATAGGTGATAACCTAAATGATCTGTAGTATATGGATAAAGTTGGGTGCCTTATCCTGATAACACTACTGATACGAACCGCTTTGTAGTTGTTACAATTATTGTAAAGTGCCATAGATGTTCTGATCCTGATCATTTTTGTGGGGACATGTGAGTGAGGGTATCTTATACAACAGAGTTTTTATAAAGACCGGACCACGAAATGTTAAGTCTCTCTTTATAACGTCGTTGCTAGAAGAGACTTGCAATTCACCATGATGACCATAGGTGACTTTACCTTAATTCTAAGTGAGTTGTGGAGTCCTACCTATGAGGGCAATATTTTGATTTGTATTGGTGAGAGTGGCCAGATTCGTCAACTCAATAAGCCTACCATTTTGGGGATTCGTCTGATTAAGGAGCTGGAAACACAACTACACAAGAAGGAATTCACTCCTTCCCTATAGTTACGGTAAGAAGATAAATTGCTCCCTTAAGGCTGATTCCGGGACTTGAACAATGAGGCACCTCACCCTCTTCTGGCCCGAGAGGGGTCTGGTCATATTTAGACTATAACTAATTGTTCATTAGAGAGATCAGTGGTTAGGAGTTAAATGTAACTACAGGGGTAAAACGGTAATTTGACCCATATGACTTACGTGTGGTTTGTGAAGGGTCAATGCACTGTTGATTGATTATATCCAATGGACACAGAAATATATTTATAGTGCGAAGAGTTCAACTGTCGATCTTTAGTGGAGTAACTGGCAATTAATGAATGTTGATTAATTTGATTAAAAGAATTTAATCAATTAATCTCGTATTATTGGAGCGTCAATCTTAGGTCCATAAGGTCCCCTCGTTAGCTCCATGAGGACTAATGGAAATCAAATTAATTTTGGTTTAATTTGAATTGTTCAAATTAACTAAAAGGAATTAACTGTATAAGATACAGTTAAATAGTGTATATTGATACATTATATAATATAATGTATGTTGATACATTTTTATGAGAGAAATAAATTTTTGAATATGATTCAAATATTAATTATATGAATATGATTCATATAAAAGCTATATATTATAATTTAATGTGAATATGATTCATATTAAATTTATATAGTTTTATGAGAGAAATAAATGTTTGAATAAAATTCAAATATTAATAATATGAATATGATTAATATGGGAGCTTTATGTTAAAATTAATATGAATATGATTCATATTAAATTTATATATTTTATTGAGAGGTGTTATAATTTGAATATGATTCAATTATTATTTATATGAATGTGAACTATAGGTTAAAATTAAAATGAATTTGATTCATATTAATACCTTAGGTTATTTGAGAGAACTTATGTTATATGTGATATAATATTAACTATAGGTTATATGTTATATGTGATATAACATATAGTTTAAATATATATTCAAATGGTTAATATATATATTAAATTCAAATTTAGAATTTGAATTTAACTATTTCAAATTTAATAAAGGGGAGGGAGTTACAACTCTCTCACCTCTTAATCTCTCCTTCTCTCACGTAAAAAATGAGGAGAGAGAAAGTTCTCTCCCTCCCACTCTCTCTCTGGTTCTTCTCCTTCTCTCTGTGTTGTTTACAGAGAAGGTTTTTTTTTTCCTCTCAATTCTTTTCTCCTTCTCTCCTACCAAACTTATGTGGAAGCCCACAACTCTGCACAGTTCCCGTCCCTGAGAATAACGGGGAGACATCGTGGTGGTGTCCGGTTGCGGTGTTCGTGGGATTGGGAGAAGACGAGCAAATTGGAAAGAAGCACAAAGAATTGGTCTTCAATGGGTAAATGATTTCTTAATCCCTTCCTCTCTAATTTGTACTGTAGAAAGCATGCTTAGATTTATGTTTTTCCATGATTTTCGTCACTCTGAATTTTCTGTATTCTGTAAAATGAAATTTAGGGATTAATGCGTCAAATTGCTTCCGTTGCGGGGATTACCAATCCCTTCATTATTGGGCTCACTGTGATGGAGACAATCAAACTTTGCAGCGGACAGGTGCATGCGAGAGCGAATGGACGAGAATGACGAGATCTGCAATGGACGGTGACGACAACTTCCTTGATCAATGGTGGTGACTCACGAACGACGGTGGAGGCTGGTGGTAGCTAGCATTCGTGGGTTTAGGGCTGGACAACCAAATGAGAGAGGGAGATCAGAGAGAAGAATAGGGCACGCATGAAGAAGATGATATTTTTTCCTTTACTAGCACGCTTCTCGAGACACTGATATATATGTGTGTGTATATATATAACACCAAAGCCCTAATAACTTTTCTAAATTTATAAATATATATGCATGTATATATAAACACCTTTTTTTCCTATTTCCTTCTTAAATCCACCAAATTAAATCAATTCCTCCAAACATCTCCAAGACCCCCAAGTTAGATTTAAATTTCTAAATTACCCAAATTAAATTTTCATCAATTGAATTGAAGCCAAATTTTCAAATCTTTATCAACCTAAATTGAATTATCTTAACCCCATATTTCAAGTTTGGCCTCAAAATTCAAATTATCACCCAAATAATTCAAGATAATTAAATTATAATTACCTGAAAAATTTGGGATGTTACAATAATCATCTGATACAGCTGACACATCTATTATATCTCCTCGTATACAATGATCACAACGTGAACGCCACAACGATATGTAGTCCGCATGAAGTCATCTCCAAACTTGATCATGCTTATCTCTTAAGTTCATTTCGTGTAGTTTGGGGTTTGTATATAACACAACAATGATACCGTTTGTCGCAGTCTTAACACCCAATTTGGTTGATGTCACTTTATAATATGAAAGCATAAAGAGAGCTCACTGTCAATTGTTGGATATTTAAGTGAAAAAAAAGTGAAACTTTGGTGAATATTTAAAACATAAAAATAGGTTTTATTGTATAGATTAAACTCATTGTTAGAAACTTTCAAATTGGATTGAAATTTCGAAGTAAGATGATGATTCATGTATAAATTTAACATGTATGAAAGTTAAATTTGTAGTTTCTTCGATTTGAATGAATTATGTTTGATTTTTGTCAAGTAATAACTCAATTGAGTTACATTTGACAAATCTTTTAAGTGTTGTATTTATCTAATTTTATTTTGTATTTTAGAGAGTTATTAAGTCACTAGCCTATAGATAGCAACTTAATTCTTCATTTGTATCATTCCATTCAAAATTGAAGAGTTCTATCATTCTTTCTTTCTTTCTTTTGATCTTGAGTCGAGTTAAAAGCAAGTATCCAAGAGTTCTGCCTGATCTGAGTAGTTCGAGGTTGCAGTTCTATCGGATATTCTTCATATTCTGTAGAGACGTCGATGTAATTTGCTTACAGCCTGTGTAGAGCGAGTGATTGTCTTCAAGACAACGCTTATCAAAAGATGCCTCAACTATATTTTGAATCTGCAAAGGTTTTGGGTTTTTTTTTCTCAAGTTTTTTGGTTATTTCCATATTTAAGTTTTGTTACACCACAAGGCTTATATTTAAGTTTGAATATCATACATTGTTTGTCACTGCAAAGGTTTGATTGTCCTGATCGTTTAGTAAACTGACCGAGGACTCACGATCCTTAGCAACGATCGAGTACCATTTACAATGCGTTGAAGCATGAGGCTACTCGATCATTTAGCAAACTAATATTAAACGCGCAAGTCTAAACAATCGCTTAGATGACGACATTGTTGTGAAGCACGATCGTCTAGACGATCATAGAGCAAACGCTTAAGTAACTTTTGCTACACGATCGTGTAGTCAGTGACTAAGCGATGAAGCTTGCTGAGCTACAAGATCGTTTAGTACTAGCGCGTTCACCTTGTTGCCGAGTATCCCGTACTCAACAATCGCTTACCCCATCGTTTACAAGATCTGACCAATGCTTGGTCTTCTTCTTCCTCAAAGTACAGAGCAACTCCTTGCCTTAAAGCTACATCACGAGCGACTCACTAACTCAAACACTTTGAATTACAGACTCGATAGCAAGTTAATATGCCCAAAAACACAGGGGCCCTTACAATTAACTTTTAAATGTAAAAGAATTAAATAACCAGAGGCAACCATCCCAAAAAACTATATTAATCCACATCCACAAACTTATTTAACACTTAAACAGAATGCAGACATGCTTCACCCACCAATAATTCTATGCATCATTGAATTTGGAATATCAGAACCTGGCTCTGATACCAATTGAAGGAACTCTTATCAAAGAGAATATATGAGCGGAAGCAAGATCGTTCTAAATTTATTGTGATGAATTACAAGCATTCACAAACATACAGACAAGTTATACATTTCAGAACAAATTACGACATGCTTTCATAAATTAAATACAAAGAAACGAGAGATTCACATTTGAATAACTCTTCTTCTATTTTTCTCTCGCTCTCATGAAGAATGGAATAGCACCTCTTACTATCGCTTAGTTCGTCTACCCAATCATCTGGTCACGAACAAACTTTTCCACGAACAATTTTCTCTACAATCAAGTAACCTCTTTGGACACCACCATTCAGTGACCTTGGTATTCTTAGAGTGAGAATCCAGGAGGTGTGGGCTCTGTTGGATTTGGTAGAGGGAAGGGGGAAACAACGATCGCACTCAACGACCAAGCAAGTGGGAGAGTAATATGTCTATCGTATAGACTTGTGCTTGATAGTTTAGTAAAGGTACATGATCATTTAGGAAAACTAGTTTGATCGTTTACATGATCGTTTAGTAAAGCTCGCTTAGGTGCGCGATCGCTTAGTAAAAGACAGCACGATCGTTTAGACAAATGTGGGTGTACACGATCGTTTAGACAAACACTTTGAGCTGTCGTGTAGTCTCTCATGAGCTAAACGATAGGCAGTGTACTCAAATGATGCGATGCAACAATTCACTTCCAAAATGAGAAATCTTTTCATCTTATCCTTCAGTTATGAAAACTAAATAAAACCTCCCACTTTCACGCACGGTTAAAGAGAAACCACCAACAATTATCTCATAATTGTTTTAATTATAAATAAATATAATAACTTACTTATCATATTATATTTATAACCTATAGTTTTAATATCACATCATATGCAACATTTAAACCATAGTCATTTTCTCCTTTACTTGATATAAATCATATTTATATCATTTTCCTCCAATTAATGTATCTCATACATCATGTCAACTATATCATATATAATTGAACCAGTTTAATCAGATCATATATAATCAAACACCCTATTATCAATTTGAACACTTCAAACTGATCCAAAAACTGATTCTCAACTTGAATCCATTGAGCTACCAAGGGGACCTTATGGACCTGTAGCTTGAAGCTCCAACGGTATGTGAATAGTTGACTAAACTCTTTAGCCACAAGATCCACCATCCATTAACTGTCAGGCATTCCACTAAAGACTGACAATTGCACTCTTCTCACCACAGATATATTTCTGTGTCCATCGAATATAACCAGCCAACAATATGATAACCCTTCATAGATGCTCGTAAGTACAGCTAGGCCAATTTACCGTTTTGCCCCTGTAATTACATCTAACTTCTTAAGTACCACTGATCCCTCTAATGAACAATACATCATAGTCCTACTTTGAATGGACACCTCTCGAGCATTAAGAAGGTGTGTGGTGCCACATCGTTCAAGTCCCGGAATCAGCCCTTGAGGGAGCAATCTATCTACTTACCCTTGCTTCGGAGAAGGAGTGAATTCCATCTTGTGTAGCTGAGTTCCCAGCTCCCCAATTAGACAAATCCTTAAAGTAGTAGGTTTGAGTCGACAATTTGGCCACTTGCACCCATGTAAATCAAAGGACCGCCCTCAAAGGTAGGAGTTCCCAAGTCACTCAGGATTAAGGTCATGTTACCTATGGTCATACTAGTGAAATGAAGAACGATGTTATATAACGAGACTATACATTTCGTGGTCCGGTCTTATACAAACCCCTTTGTATAGGACACCCCCGTTCGCATGTCTCCACATGAATGATCAGGATCAAACCATCTGTAGCACACTACAACACTTGTAACTATCTATAAAGCGGGCTGCATCCGTAGCGTCACCAGAATAAGGTTTCCCTCCTATATCTATATACTACAGACCATTTTGGTTATCACTTAAGGCATGATCCACTTGTATTTCTCCACATATATGCTTAAGTTACAACGGCTGGTTTGTGGTAAAGCAAATAAAACATCTCATGTTTCATAGACAACAGTGAAGAAAATATCTCATATTATTACATCGCAAGCGTTTGTTCAATACAAATGTTTACAAACTACAGAACCTTACGAGAGTTTAGGGCATCAACCCCAACAGTATGTACTATTTTTAGTTGAGATGTAATCAGTTTGCTAGTGTATTAAGTTCTTATGTATCATTTCCCCTAATATCAGCCAAATGTCTTAACCATTATGATAATAATTAGGCAATAATGTCAAAATCTCTAGTTTGTGCAACGTCCAAATGATCTAAAATTTTGTAAATGAATAATTAAAACCCCAAAAAAATTAATATTTATTTTTATATGAAAGATATGTGCTCATATCCGATTGTGCATTAGCCGATTAAATGTTATATGGTATATTATTATCATGTTTGCTAGATGTTCAAATGCAACTAAGATACTGCTCCGTCTACACATGCATATAACATAATTAAAACTTTTTATTACATAAAAGTACAATGAAGTAAAGATATAAAGAAAATAATATATGGTATTAAGTGTTAGGTTGTATGTCCTAAAACTCGCAGTTTGTAAAGTTAAACAAATTCTATTAGGAATAAAGATATTATTCGACATTATTTCAATAAAGTTGTTATTGAATCTATAAATTGCACTTATAAAATCTAAATCCACTAAACTAAGAACCATGGTTGTTATATGAATAATTGAACTTTATGTGGAGACATAAAAGTGGATCAGGTTCGAGTAAATAGTCAAAATGATCTATAGTATATGAATAATGTTGGGTGTCTTATTCTGGTAACACTATCGGATGCGACCCACTCTGTAGTTGTTACAATTTGTTATAAGATGCTACAAACAAAGTGATCCTGATTCATTCATGTATTGACATGAGAAATGGGGGCGTCCTATACGATGAGTTTGCATAAGATCGGACCAAGAAATAAGTCACTCTTACTTTATAGTGTTTTTTACTATTTAAAGACTGACTATTTCGCCTAGATAACTTAGGTAACTCGATCTTAATCCTGAGCTTCCTATGAACTCTTGTTTATTCGAGATTATCCTTAGATTTGCATAGGTGAGGGTTGGCTCAATAGCGCCGGCTCAATAAGCCTCCCATTTCAGGGGTAAGACCAGGTAGATAGCTGGGGACATAGGGTGCAATAAGAAATTCACGCCTACCCGATTTAGGGATAGGAGAAAGGTTGTTCTCTTAAGTACTGAATTCAGGTCTTGAACAAGGGGTCTCACCCTCTCATTGGCCCGAGACGGATCTGATTTAGTGATTGGATCACAAACCAATTGTTCATTAGAGGATCAGTGGAACTTAAGAAGCAAGATGTAATATCAGGGGTAAAACAGCATATTGACCCAACCATTATTACGAACAATCTGTGAAGGGTCGACTTACTGATATGGTTGCAACTATCAAGCTATAGTGGTGTGACTTGATAGTTAACGAATACTGATTAATTTGGTCTAAAGAGTTTTAGCCAATTAATCTTAAATCATTGAAGCTCATTATTTGTAGGTCTATAAGGCCCCTCTACTATCTTGTAAAACATGAACACCTTGAATTAATGAATTGAGGTGGCCTTGAGTTATCTTCTTAAGTGCTTGCATGAAAAGAGTGGATAAAAACACTCCAATTTGACTAAGGAACGGGAGGCTTGCTATTGAAAATAGGTTTTCTACAGAAAGCTTGTTCATCATCTAAAAACCCATTTTTTCCTTCACAAATTCACTCCAATTTGAGTTCCACCACTCAAATTCAAGGCTGAGAATAATAGAGAAGATCTCTTGGTAGTTCACTATTGAATTGAAGTTGGAATCACGTGAAGAGCAGCTTGAAATTGGGAGAATTCATCAAAGGTATGTTGCTAAGAAACCCTCTTCTTAAATTTATATTTAAACTAATTAGAGTGCTTATTAATTCTGTTTACTTCCATTGCATGCTAGTAGATCCTAACACTAAGTGGACATCCAACTTGATGATCAGAAATCTTTTACTCAACTTGTAGTGCTATAGTATAAAATTGATAAGCTCATACTTGTAGTAGTATTAGTGGGTCATCCAAAAATTTTCCATCCAAACAACAACTCAAAATCAGTTTAAAAGTTATTCTAACGTCAATTCAAACCATCACTAAGAAGGCTAGTAGTCCAAAATAAAATCACTTCATCCAAAAATATCACACAAAAACTAACTAAATCCAAGATAATCTAAAATAAGTACAAAACTACGAAAAGTCTCATAAAAATCTAGATTAAAAAAAAAAAAAAAAAAAAAAAAAAAAAAAAAAAAAAAAAAAAAACTCTAACTCTATAGATATATCTGTTCATCCACACACAAAAAGACATTCTATATCTATAGATCTATTCACGCACAATATCATATATTGTAAAACAAAAACAAAAAACCTTTAGATCAACTATCACCAGCGGCGTCCAAGGCAGTTGGCGGCAGTGGGTAGCGAGCACCTCAGCAACGGATGGGTGGATGGGTGAAACAGATCTGAAGGGAGGAGGTGAGATTTGGGGACTATTGTCTCTCATATATTGCTCATAGTTATATGGATTACTTTGATTAAAATACAAGTTTTCTCTTAAAGACCCGTGTAAACTTTCAAATAGTGATTTCTTTGCGAAAACCAAGATCGAAGACGAGGATTTTTGTTCCAAACTAACCTAGTTATGATGCCTCACTTTGATTTTAACAGATTGTAAACTCAAGATTCATATATGATTGTGAAATAAAAATTACAGAAAATATAAAATGCAGTGGAAAGGGAGTTTGATTAAAATGCACGATAGAATAGGCAAAATATGGATGTAAGAAACTTGAGAAAAATGGGGTTGAGATGAATACCATCAATCTTTTGAACATATATTAAGGTTTCAGTTCATGTTGTTAACCATAAACACAAGTTTAACTTCTTAGTGAATAAGCCACATTTGTCATATTTCTACGATGCATGCGTTAGGTTATTTGAATGAAGGGTTGTCTTTATCTCTAAAGATACTATCTCTTTTTCTTAATGAAATCCACAATCACTTACCCTCTCGAACAGTTAACTATCACTACTTGATTTGATTAGCTAAATTGAACAAAGATCAAGAACACACCCACACACATTAAGCGAAATGAACCTACATATAAGTTATGTTCACCGGAATGATGATATACTCACCCAACCCACTAGAGATTTAGCTAATCATGATTAAAGAAGAAATAAAAGTGGAGAAGATGAAGGAGATGAAGTTCTTGATATATTAATGAATAAAACAGTACTACAAGAGGTTTAAGTGACAAGTTAAAATGAAGATAAAAAGAGGGTGATGACTAAAGAATGATAGAACAAGTTGTCAGTGACAATATCTTGCTTCTCGTCGACTTGAGCTTACAAATCCTTCTTCTATCATGCGGTTGCTGCATGTGATAGATGGAAGGAAGATAATCTCGAGCTCTGAAGAATTCTCCTGGAGGTCTCTCATTTCCGGTGTATATGGTATTATCTCCTCTTCTTTCTATCAGGGCCACTGCTTATATAGGTGGAAGCAAGGAACATTCTCTATCATTCAGGACTATAAAAGACGTATCAGACAACTTTTTCACATTGCTCTTTGCAATTGTCGGTAGTCCCCTTCTATGTGTTTGGTGTAGCTCACACGTATTTTGCTGCATCGATATCCCTTGTTGGTATGTAGTCATTTCAATGCAAGACTATTAACTCCTTTGTTTTTCACCTAATTTCCTTCATTCTCACTGGATTAATGATTGAAATCACGTAGATCTTAGTCTTGCACCTAAGAAAATGCAAGGAAGGTAACTTTTCCATATTTTACCTTGATGCTAAGGAAATTCTCATTGAAGACAACCAATTATTCTAAGTCTAAGCCACAAGTATTTAAATTATCAAGGACCATGAACTCATGGACCTCATCCACATTTTAACAGGTTAAACATGTACTCAGTACATGATTCTCTTATCATACACATGTACCACGTACACGATGAAAATCGTACACATGTGCCAGGTACACGATTATTATGGTGAGACCTAGCATCTTGTCTACCAATAACTTGATCATGACAACCATGTGGAGATGAAATCGTGGACCGGGTACATGTCTTCCCCAATTCCATTTTTATCATTATTTTTGTCTCAACCCCATTTTTGTCCTTACTTATTAAAGTTACAATTAAAATAAACTCAAGTGCATTTCAATCTTTAATTTGTATGGGTCAAGCATCAAATTTAGGAAACTCCCTTCAAATTACGAAGATTCATTTACACATGGGAGATTACAAAGACTTAAATTTATATGATTCATTTACCAAAAGACAAAATTTCATATACATAATGTCTATTCAATGTATCTTTAGTTTTAAGTCTTTTTATTTGCTTTAGATTACATTTATATAATGGTTGATTATGATTATAAATTTGGAACGTTACAACTCTTGAAATGCCTCATAGAAAGCCTTGGTTTCGTTTTGAGGCTATATTAATATCTCATAATTTTTATTTACAAAGAAGACATGGAAATATATAGTAAAAGAGCCTTAGAGCTTTCTTTTAGCCCAGTGCTAAGTTTCTTTGAAATTCTATAAAGTTTAAAGTTCCATGTTTAGAATTATTCAAGTTTGACTTGATCAATCTTACTTGTGGAACAATTTGAAAATCAAAGATTGATGGAAGCCACAAATTTTATGTGATCCCTAATTTGTATAATCATCTAAGTAATCTATAATCTAGCCTATCTTAAGGTTGGGTAGAGATCAAATTTGATTTTGGGGTTGTTGGGATTGAGTTCTTTTAGTTTTGTTGTTCCACATGGTTCTTAGATCCGATGCTCAAAAATTTCTTATCATATGAACTCTATGGAAAATAAATTGTCATAAGATATATGCAATTATAAGTCCATGTCAAATGATCTAAAAATGTTGGAGCTTTTAAAGTAATTGCTAGAAACTAATTTTAAGAAGATCAACTATCATATGAAATGATTAGTGTTTGGTAAATTTTAAGAAAGAATGACTATAAAAAGATCAATTGTCATATGAAGTGATTAGTGATTAGTTGTATGGTATCGTAGTTGTAATAATTATCTGCACGTGATTTTGATAAAGATGATTAGGCATATCTCTTGAAACCTTACATCTCTTCTTCCACACTCCAAAAGTCTATTTGATGTCACTTCCTAGAATAATGTGCTTGGTTGAATAATCTCATAGTATCCCACTGGTTGGTTGCCTCCATGAAAATTGGTACATCATATCTTTCTCCTTTACATTGTCCTCAAATATCTTTTTCATTTGAGTGCCACAACATCCACAAAACATTTGAAATAAAGGAGGTGACGGCCAACAAAAAAAAAATAATAAAACAAAGATCGAATCTCTGACCTCTAAGATATTTTACTTGGATTTGTTTCAAGTTTGAACAATTTGAAGATCAAAGATCAATTTTAGGTTAGTTAAAATTGGACCCTTTCCCATCAATAAGGACTAAACGACCATTTAACTTTCTTTAGGGTAAACTAATTTTGTTAGCTGATGTGATAATAATAATAATAATAAGAGGAGTACTAGAGAACCTTCTTTTAAAACCCAAACAACTATAGAACCTCTAGTTGGATGAGTTCTTTAATGACACACACATTTATTAGGTTTGTTTATTTGACAATATGTAATCTATGTGCAAAAGGGGGAATGCATATTCCCAATGTTTATACATAGTGTTGGTCAATTTGTTTATAATGGTTAAACATTATAGGAAATTTTTTAAAAATAGAAAAACAAGAAAAATTATTTACACAAAATAGTAAAATTTAGGCTAATAGAAGTTTATCAGTATCTATCAGCGATAGAAAGAAGTCTATCATTGATATTATGTAATAGACATTGATAGAAGTCTATCAATATCTATCAGTATTTTTTTTACTATTTTTGTAAATAGTTTGACATTTTTTCTATTTGTAAAAATTTTCCGCGACAATATGTGAAGTTGAAAAGTGTAGCACTGATATGCTTTCCATCCTTGAAATAGAGGACTTGTTGAAGGGAGATATAAATGCAATTAAAGTGGAATAGATACACTTTCTAATTCCAGATATGGATTTTGATAGGGGACTAGAACTAATTTTGTTGTTTGATGAGGATATTTGTTAGGAACACTTGCAATAATAGAAAAAAAAAAACATTCTTAAATTTTCAAGTTCAGCAATGGTTTTCTAAATTTTGCAAATATAGCAAAAAAACATAAAAGCAGATTTCCGTTTTTATTACTCCAAGTTTATTCTTATTGGTGTATCAGCATGTGTATCGGTAGTTTATCTCATATACTTTATAGTTGGTATATCGGTCATCTAATATACTTTATATTTGGTATATCAATTGACTAATATACCAAACATAAAGTATATAAGTTATGTAATAGATATACTAAATTTATCATTCATAAATCATATTTGTGTTTGTTCATTTACTATTATTCATGAACTTAATTTCAATCCTTATTTGTTTGTTATAGAATATTAATTTTCTAATACATTATAATCAGCTTAATTATAATGGTTCAATCTGATATGTTAGTAACCATTTTGGACGAGTGTTGATAAACTATTAGTACATCAATATTACACTTGAAATTGAATTTTGAATTTGTTGATATATAATTGATATACTTGAACAAATGTACTTTTAAGAAGTACTAATATATTAATGATATATCAACGTTTTATATTTGAAATGAATTTTGAGCTAATGTTGATACAATAATAATACGCCAATGTTATATTATAAAATTTTATTTAGAAGAAATGTTGATATACTACTTATACACTAATAGTATACAAGAAATTAGTTTTTTTATGAGCATTGATATAGTATTGATAAATTAATATGCACTTTAAATGAATTTTGAATAATTTCCTAACTATATAACTATTAATGCACTAATAAGATATATATTTGAAATTGAATTTTGGATGAGATGTATACTACTGATATATCAATATAATGCTTAAAATGAATTTAAATCATGAGTGATATACTATTAATACACTAAAAATATATATGAAATGAATTTTTAATGATTACTGTTATACTATCGATACATCTATATTACAGTTTAAATACACTACAAGATATTTGGTTTTTCTTGACGAAAAAAAAAACGTTGGGAAAATCAATGTTTCACGACCATTTTTTCAACGTTAGGAAAAATAAGATATCCTGATGGTAGTTTCAATGGCGTCAAGAAAAAAAGGCGTTCCCAACGTCATTTCCTAGATTGTTAGCTAAAAAATGTGGGAAAGAAATGTTGGACCTCTCCGAACACTATGGTTTAGGCATCGGGAGAACAGTCCTTAGAGGGGAGTTGTCAGAATTTTAAAAAACTTCGGTAAATTTTCTTCAAGGCTCTGCTGATGGTAGTTTAAACTACCATTAGGAGACTACACTTTTCCCGACACAGTTTAAAGCGTCGGGATATGGTGATTTAAAATCCTAATTTATCTCATTCTTTTTTCAACTTTTGCCGTCCAAAGAAAATCTTTTCCCTCCTGCAAACGAAGAACGTGCTAGTCGATCGAGAACCCATGCCCCTGTGCTGTTGAGAACCCATGCCGCTGCCACCGCTGAAACATATTTTTCTTCAATTCCCTCTCTCTCATTGACAAAACATTCTTGAAACGTAATTTTCTTTTTATTTTAAAAATTTCTATATTTGATTGTTCTTGAATGCTCTATTGAAGTAATTATTTAGTCTTTGAGCTTTCTGTAGTATTAAATCTGTAGTCTGCTAGGGAAAATGTCATCAAAATTAAGTTCCATTTCTATATAATGCTTCACATTTCTTTAAGGTATTTTTCTTTCCTTTGTTGGAATTTTTGTTTCAATGTTCTGTGCTTAGTCTTTGTTTTTTACTTCTGTTTCCCTTCTGCATGATCTGCTAAGAAATGGTGTTTTTGGGTTTGTTTGTGGAGATTTTTGTGCTGGGGATGTGAGAAAACTTTGTTTCAAGTTGCATTTTCTTACTTTGTTAATAAGTTTTCTTGCACAGGTTTAGTAGAAGAATATATTGGTAGTTATTATAATGTCATTATTGACCAAACCCATCAAGTTTTTTAGTTTCTAAAACTCAGAAAATCAAAGCTCTTTTCTTGTTTTGTTTGAACAAAACTGATTTGGTTTTTTTTTTTTTTTTTTCAAAACTACTTTTAAGAACTTTAATTGGAAAGTGACTTAGATTTTGAAATATAGAATAACTTGATAGAAACCAGAATTATAAAACATATCATAATTGATTAGTCGAAGGTAAATATGTTTAATTAATCAGTTGTTCTTGTTGAAATTTTTCTGACACTGGTTTGGTTTGTGAATGCTAATGAAAATCTTCGATAAGTGTTCGATTTAAATGTTATTATTTTGTATTTCATATTTTAGATACAAAATAAACCAAATTAAAATTTTAGATAAGCTTTAGATTAAATTGGTTTGTTTTGTATGTTGATTAAGACTGTTCAACCGCCGGGAAAGTGTAAATCTACGAATTTTTTAACTTTTTTCCCAACGCTAGAATAGGTAGCCATCGGTAGGAAAAGAAAAAATTTTCCCGACCTCAAAATAGGGCACTATTGGGAAAGTTAATCTTTTCCGACAGTAAAAACGACTATTTGGTGTCGGAAGAAGTAAACTTCCGTCGATGCTAAAAGGAACCATTAGCAGAAAAGAACTTCTCCCAACGATTAAAAATGATTTTAAGCGTCGGGAGACGTACTTTATGCCGACGAGCTCCTTCGGCATCGACATAAATCCTCCCTCCTTATTTCGTTGCAAAATCTTTTTTTTCTCGACGACAAGGTTTTTTTGGTCAGGAGAAGGTTTTTCTAATAAGGTTATCTTGATGATAATGCTAATGGTAGAAAAACCGTTGTGAAAACCTTTCCTGACGGTTTTTGGACTTCTTCAGATGATTTTTTCCATCGAGAAAAACCAAATTTTTTGTACTGATAAAATTTGAATGAGAAACAATAAATTACTGATACACCAAATACAGAGTATTGTATTTTCAGCTTATTATAATATACCATTGATACACTAATCATCTACTTGTAATTTATTTTGAATTAGTACTAACATACAATTAAAATGTCAATATTGAAAACATCAAGTATCATTCTAGATGATACACTTCATATTTGATATATCTACAAAGGTATATCAACCAGAGCCAAACCCCACATGGTTTGAGGTAGTTGATTCGCCCAATCCAGAAAACCTTAAAGGAAATCTGAAGTGGATTTGGAAACGAAATCTTAACCAGATTAGGAAACTATTCTTATAATTAAGTTCCAATGGCTATTATATTAAATATATAATTGGGGCAGTGAATATAATCCTCGTCCCCTCAACGAGGAAGATTTTCTCCTCGTTCCCTCACTCATTTTTTGTTTAATCGAGAATTTTCTACTCCATGAACTTTAATCTCGTAGGTTAAATAGATATCTCTAAGTTGTCGATGACTACTAACTAAATCATATTGTTGACAATGTAGCTAATTGCTATTTGGAGTTTCTCCCAAACTATTTTCTGCCCATTAACCAATTTGTCCTGTGTTTATACAAATCCTAAATCATCATCTTTTTCCTTCCCTTCAAACAATACCGGAGAATTTCAGTGAGAATCCAATTGAAGTTTTAGTTCATGCCTGATTTGCTTGAACATTCTTCTCTCTTGCAGGATTAAAATATCGATGTCGATATCGATATCAAGATATCACAAAATTTATAAAAAAAAATTTAATTAATTAATGATTAAGGTCCCGTTTAGTAACTATTTCGTTTTAAATTTTTTATTTTTGAAAATTAAACCTATTTCCTCACATTTTCTTATGATGGTTTTCATTTTTCTTGAGTACAAAAGTTGAATTATTAGCTAAGTTCTAAAAAAAAAAAACAAGTTTTTAAAAACTAACTTTTTTTTAATTTTTTTTTTTTTGGTTTTTGAAAACATGGGGGACAAGTAAACAAGAAAGCAAGAAATTTAGGGGTGAGAAGGGTGTTTTTAGACTTAATTTTCAAAAACTAAAAATAAAAAATCAAATAGTTACCAAACGGAGCTTAGGTTGTTCTTATTCTCAAACTAAGTTATGAATATTGCAATTAGTATTTTTATTCATATTAGACTAAATAGATGATATCTTTTTATATTTTTTACGAGCATTTACAAAAGATATTAGAGATATCTATAGATATTCAATATCGATGTCAAACCCTTCGATTTACAGATATATCGATATATCAATAGATATCTTCAACCTTACTCTCTTGCTACAAACTAAGACAAGCATTCATTCTAGACATCATTTTTAAAATAACTTCAACTGTAAAATGCAAGAAATAGGACAATTCAACAACTTTTTGCTCAATTTCTTTATGGTGTTAGATTCTGATCGGTACTCAAAATTTCTCATGGTATTAGATTCTGAATAGGTACGAGTCAAGTTAATGATCCCTCGGCATTTGATATCCATAAATACATAATCAGTTTTTCTTGGTCAATAGTTATAATCCGTTTGGGTAACTATTTAAGCACCATTTGGTAATCATTTAGTTTTTTTATTTTTGTTTCTAAAAATTAAACTTATTTCATCTACATTTCTTATAATAATTTGCATTTTTCTCAAGTACAATAGTTCAATTCTTAGCCAAATTCCAAAAACAAAAACTACTTTTTTTAAAACTACTTTTTTTAATTCTCAAACTTTGGCTTAATATTTTAAACTATTAGTGAAAAGTAGATAACAAATGGAGATATGAATAATATTCATAAACTTCATTTTCAAAAACAACAAAAAAACAAATTTATTATCAAACGAGGCCTTAATTTTTTATTTTGAAAATTAAACCTATTTCTTTTTCATTCCATTTAACATATTTCTTAAGTAAAAAAGTCAAAATTCTTAAACAAATTCCAAATTTCAAAAACTACACCCATTTGATAATCATTTCATTTTTTGTTTTTTATTTTTTTAAAATTAATCTAATTTCCTTCCAATATCTTACCAGAGTCATATTCTTTTCTTAGAAAAGTATAAGAATTATATTCTTAGCTAAATTCAAAAACGAAACAATTTTTCAAAAACAATTTTTTTTAATTTAAAAATTATGGTTTGATCTTTAAAAATATTGATAAAGAGTATAACGAAAAGCAAGAAATTTAAAAATGAAAAGAGTGTTAATAAGCTTAATTTTCAAAAATTAAAATCTAAAAACCAAATAGTTACTAAATATGACCTGCATTTTTAGTTTTCAAAATTTTTTAATATTGAAACAATACTATGAATTGAAACTACCTTTTTTAGTTTTTAAAACTTCGACTTGGTTTTCGAAAACATTGGTAAAAGGCAAATAACAAAGTAAAATTTTAAAAGTGAAAAAACATGTTTATAGACTTAATTTTTAAAAACTAAAACCCAAAAATCAAATGACTATCAACAGACCGACCCATAGCCACACATTTTTCACCCATAACAAACAGAATTTGACAATTTGCTTATAACTCACCTCAAGAGGCTTCTTTAATTAAAGACAATATGGTGAAGCCACCTTCAATGGCAGTCAATCACAAAGTTCAACCCAACCAACATTCTGTATTTCAGTCTTACAATCTACACTCAATATAATCATCAGATCATTACACAATCACTTCCCATATTGCAATCATCAAGCAAAACATCAAACATTAAAGGTTAGTTTAAGAGAATTCAATCACTTGGAAAGCTAAAAATGTTTTCAGAATCACTGTGATATATTATTTCCCATTCTCCATGTTAACCTGCTATGGTAATCGGTCAGTAAGTTTCAGCGCTGATCTGAATGCCTCTCCAGCCCTACAATCCTATGTACAATCATCTGCACAAGTATAGCAACAAAATGATGATAGTTGATGCATCAATTATCAGGTTGACAGAAAACCCGTGTGCATTATATCATATACAACTGCTTAAAAAGTTCATCAATAAGCAGCTTCCATGCTCCAAATCTCTGTATAAATGCATTACATAATGTACATCTCTGCTGCACTGCAATGAACAAAAGAAAATCATGTTAATTTCCAACATTTAAAGTGGCATTTCATAAGAGCCATGATTATACAGATTAACTTGGTTGATTAGGGGTAAACTTCAATCTTTACCTCTGTTAATTACCTCATCTTTGATATCCATCTTCAATTTCATTTAGGTTGTGAAACTAATAGCTTATATGAAGTTAGTTCTTGGTACACGATAAATTATTACCAAAAAGCAAGCATGGATAAGTTTTGGCCCCCATATGCACTAGACTAACACAGACTGATTGTTAATAATGACTTCATGGTTTTATTTTTATTTCATATTTTTATTTCATATTTTTATTTGGTTAAATTACAAGTTCAGTCTTTGAACTTTTAGGTTTGTATCCATTTGGTCTCTGAAATTTAAAAAATAATATATAATTTTGTACCCAACAAGTCTTTAAATTTACAATTTTGTGTTTAATAGGTCCTTAACGTATTCATTTTAAAAAATTCATGGACCTATAAGAGGGTCCTATTAGACACAATATTCAGTTTTATAACAAATATATCTAGTTTTTAAAAGTTTTGAATATGCCTATCGGTGGACTATTTTCATTTCAATTTAATCCTAAAGTCTTCGACCTCGACTTCATGATTAAATTGAAATAAAAATACTTAAAACGCATATGTTTCATTAAGTTCCTGATGTATAAGATTTTGAGTAATTTAGTAAATTTAGAATTAGTTACCCTATCTCACACTTAATTCTCTATAAATAGAGAACCCCCTCTCTTGTATTGATAGGATTTTGATCATTTGAATAAAAACTCTCATTTGGTTTACACCAAGTGGTATCAGAGCTCCAAGAACCTTGGACCCTATGGCGGGAAAAAGGCCTATCGGCAATAGCCCCGTGACAACCCTCAAAGAGGCGGAACAACCAACTGTCCTATCACCGAAGACTTCGACTTGATGCAAGCGGTCAATTCAAAGCTCAATCGATGGTATTTATGGCTTACTTGAACGCATGTCCTCGGCACTCGATCACAGAGAAAAAAATCTCGATTTACCACTGCAACGAATCAAAGAAAATCAACCAAGAATCATCATTTAACCTCAAGAAAGACAGAATCTGAATGTGCAACAAAAAATTCCTCCAAAAAACATCCAAGATTTGCTGGTGGCTATCCAAGAACGACCAAGAATGCAAGTTTACCAAAGATACCACGAAAACAGTGTGCCAACAATTGAAGACAATGAGCCTAGTACAGAAGGTAGAATGTGCGAGGGAGAGCTCATTTTGGAAGAAGAAAAAAAATTAAGGAAAAATCATGGAACCTGCACAAAACCTTAAGCACAGAAGAAAACATGTTGTTAACCCTATCCGTTGCTAAGGTTAACAACAGGGCCAGGACGGGGCTGGAGGGGACTCCCCATCCTTGTCCCCGCAGGGGGTATTTCCCCCATCCCCACCGAGGAAATGGGTACCTACGGGGACCCATCTCCATATATATATATATATAAATATATTTATTGGTAATATATATATATTAAAAAAATAAAAAAGGTTAATTGGGGACGGGGCGGGGATACCCTCCTTGTCCCCACCCCGTCCCCGATCGGGGACCCGATTAGAATCTCCAGTTTGACCCCCATCCCCGGTCAAACCCAGGGCGGGGACCAACACGAACCAAATGAGTAGGAATGATCGATTTATGAAATCGGAGATGGTGATGTTGAAGAAGAAGGTACAACAGAGGCAAAAGAAAAGGAAACCCATGGGCATTCTAATTCAAAAAAGTTTAAAGATCTAGTTCCGGTTGACTACAAAACAACACGAGAGATGAAATATCTTGAATCGGAAATTTTTGGGGTTTTCGCCGGTGAAGTGGAATCGGAAAATTTTGGGATTTTCACCGGTGAAGCAAACTTGGCCGAAATAAAAACTTCAATAAAGATGGAAGACGAAGGAGACTTCATGGTTCATGAAGAAAATCATCGAAAGCTGGTTTACACGATGGACAACCCCTGTGCAGACATACGCAAAACAAAAGAAGACAAAGGAAGAGGTGGATTTTTTCCCAAATTTTTTCACATGGATTTCTTTTTCTGAACTAACCCTAAAAGCCCACAACCCTCTTAATGGACATTTGGGTATTTAAGCCCATGATCCACAAATTTTGACCCAAATCAAACCCAACCCCGATGCCAATTTGAAATCTTTGAAATTTTACTAGCAATGGATTTGGATGTTGGTCTGAGGTTTTTGCAAGGTTGCATGACTAATGAGATTTGGATATTTGTTAACTTTGGTGATTCAAAGATATTTCCGTTCAAGTGGCTTACTTTTTTACTTTTACCTTCATTTTCATTTTAAAACTCGAGGACGAGTATTTTTTTTAGGGATAGAATATGATGTAATAAGATTCAGGGGTAAATTCAAAATTTGTCACCCTATCCCACACTTAATTCTCTATAAATAGAGAGCCCGATCATTTGAATAAAAACTTTCATTTGGTTTACACCAGTTCCAGACATATACGGACTAAAGATCGAATGTGTAACTATGGCTAGTATTTCCCCAGCAAATAGATAATAGTAGTAAGACTACAAAAAACAAAGTAGATACGAATGCCCATAAATACGTTTAAGCATCAAGTTCCATTTGAGCCATGCATTCAAATTCTCATCCAACTTCCTAAAATCCTACTCCTACCGCTGGAAACTCATATATTTGAAGCATATATGTAAGAACTGCTAGGCAAGCAGTCACGCATTCTTCTTCAATGTGTGCTTATAGTGGTTTGTCCTTCATCTTAAACTTGCTTGGTACATCTTTACATTTTACCTACATATGTTGATGATTACTTTTTGAAGCTCTTATGAGTTGGCAACTTAAAGCTCTCACGAGTTGGTAACCTAAAGTGAAGTCCTATAAAATCAGGTGTCGAGAGCTTTGACGAGAAAATTAGAAACCAAAGGATTGTTGGATATCAAAAGTCAATCCTATATTCTTCTTTGTGATAGCAAAAAACTCCAGTGAGCCCACAAGCAATCCATCTCAATGAGCGTCTCCTCCACAAGGAAGCCTATTCTTATGAAAAGTAATTGGATTCCAAGCAAAAGTGCTTTCATGATTTCATCACATTGGAGAATCGATGGGAACCTCCCACAATTTCAGTGGAGTGGACCAACATAAAAGGAAAAGGATATACCCTATACATCTGTGTGTGTATAGTTGGTCTTAGTTCTTCTACGAAGAACGGTCAAAGAAAAGCGTACATTTAAAATGATCACTTAAATACAGATAACTTACCAGCTAATTGTGTCTGAAATCTTCGTAACTCAAGCTTTCTGATACATTGTCCAACCTTTTACCATCTTTAAATGCGAAGAAATTTTAAGTCAATAACCACCTGTCGAATATTACAAGCAAGGATCAACAGATACAGAAAACTCATTACCAAGACGATCTCCATTCTCACAAGTATCAAGGATGTTATCAGCCTCTGTTGGTAAAAACGGACATCTGGCATAGGTCTCTAGCATATCTGGCAGTTCAAAGTCATATTATATAACTGATAATACATCTATATGGTCCTGCTCCACTCCACTCTCTATAGTCTCTCCCATTATATTTTTTACATAAAGAAGGGCGAAGCTTAACAAAAGGGGGAAAGTTTTATTTTTTTTCTTTAGGAATCTTCTTGAACATCTCTTGAACTTAAAATTAAGAGACTGATACATTCTAAATTAATTTAACATAAGCAGTGAAGAAAAATACCTGAACCCTGGGAAAAGTCCGCTGTCAGATCTGAGAGACTAAAATTCCTCGTAATTTGATTAATGAACCCAAATGAGGAGGGATCCGGATCAAGAAGTGATTCATTGAAGGATGGTGTGTTGGAATCAACACTAGCAAAAGATGCAACTGACGTGTTCCCAATTGATTGACGAGCATCAAGGACATTGCTCTCTGTTCCAAGCATGTAGGGAGAACTGTTTGAATATCCAGTTTCTACTTTGATCATCCCTCCATTCATTCCTTGAAACAGACCCACATTTGAGCTCTGAGGTGCAACATCATTCCTGGCATGAGAAGACATATCCACAGCAGTGTGCATAGTTGAGAGTACAGGTTGGGTACCATTAGAATAAGCATTGCCTAAGCTGACACCAACAGGGTGGTCTATGTCATCTTGTTTCAAAGTAGGTCCTGAATGCTCTGGTGCGTAGCAGCTCTGGTGTACTGTTCAAACAAAGTACATTGACTTGTTAGTGACACAAGTACATTATAAATGTTATACAATGATGGGAAAGGTTTATAATTAGCAAAACAACTCCTTCAAGCACCAATTAATATATAAAAACTCATACATCCCCCCATAATAGAAAACCTGCATCAATACGAATCACATATTGAAAATGTGGCGTTTTTTATTAATAACAATTTCATGAATCATTTTGTAAGATGCATAGCATTAACCCTAACATCACAAGATTACTTTCCACCTCCTTTTCTTCTATTTGAATCTCCAAAATACGATCTATAATATTACCAAAACAAAGATGAACAAATATCTTGTGAAGAAAAGTTCTTCCACCTTTAGAACTGGTTTAGGAAGAGATAATTGCAAAATAGCCATCATAGTGGAGAAAAAAAAATAAATTTATGCCAAATTAAGATATGGATCTTTATTAAATATGTTATCTCTAGTACAACTTTGTAGTTGATAATGAAAAACTATTCAGTATCATATGTGGTTTCTAAGTGAACCTGATTGTACCTTTTTCTGAATCGGGATCAAGTTCGTTAGAGAAAAAGGTTTTTTGAATATTAAGGATTATAATATGTAACAAATAAAGTTTTGAAGTGACTAAGACAATGCAGAAATTATAGAAACGATACAGGTAAATAGAACACTGATGATATCCTCGTAAATCCACACAATAATAAAAATAGAAATCTAAATCAATCAAGTATAATTGATATGCATAAATACTATAAAGCTAACTGGAAACTACCAAATACATTTAGTTGAAATGTCTTATCTGTGGGCATGGCACCTCTGGATGCTCAACTGCCTGCCCTGGATGCCTAATTGCCTTTTAATTTTCTTTTTTCATAAAAATTGAATAACTTTGTTGACTAAATGAAAGGAAAATTGCTAAAAGCCTAGAATTATACATAGCAAGAATGGAGAGGACGGAAGGTGGTTTTCAGATGCCAACAAGCATGGAATTCTATTACTAAATGGAGAAAGTGGCTTGAAATTGCCAAAAACTTAAGCATGGGGCAGGGAACAACATAAAATTTTGGGAGGATTTTGGAGGTGGGACCTTAGCTAGCTATTTTTTTCTAATAAAAGGAATATGTTTTCAAAAAGGAAAATGATGAAGATGATGATGAAAGCCTACATTTTGTTTAGAACTCAAGGACCCAGATGTACCGTCTATAGAACAGATCTTGTTCAAGTAAGGTCATTGATGATGAAAGCCTACAAAAGCCAAGAGAGTGACCAACCCCTTCAATTTGGACAAAACACGGATTAAATATTATAAAAGGAACTTCTAAGTTCCTAACAAGAGAGCCCTGACTGAATGAAACAAAAAGACATTTATCTTAACCAAATTGCAATCCCTTTCCGACACTCAGAAAATCCTCCTGTTGTCTATCCAAAGATGGCCAAAACTGCATTAGACAGAATCAGGCTTTACTGACACCCTCACGGATTGGCAAAAGCATATGGCACGAATTCCAATAATACATATTCATTTGGCTTAAATTGACATCAAGTAATTGCCTTCACTTCAGCCACGCTGTTAATACCAAGATGGCAGTCACTAATGCTCAATTACAAGAAAATTGATGTTTCAATATGGTTGAAAGCATCAGTATGAAAGGAAAGTGTCTTCGCAGAAAATGACATGAGGTGCTACTCTTCCTCTTTCAATATGCCTTGTTAATTGTGAAATCCGGAAACCACAAGGATGAAATATTTAGCCTCTCTCTCTTCATCTTTTTTTTTAAAAAAAAAATGAGAGCAGGACCTCTCTTATTCTTAAGAGATCAGATACGTTGTAACTAACATGTAATAACATCCAAGATATAGCAATGCAACAAGTAACAAATAAAGATTAAGCTTCCGACTAGGAGAAAAGCAGCCTTACTAGGTTGGACGTGGGATCCATTAGAACTAGATAACGCAGTCACTGCACATGGGTGTATTTGGTGCATCATTCGTGCTTGCTGTTCAAGCAACCGGTTGAATTCAATAATCTGGCTTTTCACCATCAGTCTCAGATAATATGCATTAAAGAATTCCTGATTCTCCTCTTCAAGCTTCTGCCAAACTGGAAGAGAAGCAAAACAAAAGGTTTTGACTACAATAGATGAAGTAAACATAAAAGGAGGTAGCATAAGTGTTTACAACCTGCAGTTCTATCTCAATGGTATGGATCATATGAGTCTTATGACATGGAAACATTATGTATAGTAATTTATATCCACTTGTCAACCGTGGATCAAAAATTTATGGATAATTTTTAATTCAATCCACTTGAGACTTATTGTATGTTTTTCTATTTGTCTTTTTTTTCATGTGTCTGGAAAACCATCCTTTCACTGACAACGAAGCAACTATTGGTCCTTGATCCAAATTACCATTAATTTTGATTTGAGGGGTTGAAGGTATCCATCACTTGTTCTTCCATTATTTGTACGGCAAGAAATTTTTGGAAACTTCGTTTCAAAGCTTCCTACGCTCTTGCACTTTTGATTTCAGGGCTAAAAACAATATCTTCAACCTACTTGGCCATGATTTAGGAAAGCAAGAGATTTGTGGCTTAATATTGTTAAGTATGTGGTTTGGGGCTTTGATTTTGGAAGAAATCAACAATTTTTTGGGAAAAAGAAAGTTTTGATAATATGATGAAGTACCATACGGCATAGCAGTAGCTTGCTGTTTGTTTGGTTGAGTAGAATTTAGCCGTTCCAACATGTCGCATTTTGGAATCTCGAGATCAATATGGGTTAAATGTGTGTAATAGTGGTGGTGATGTGTGTTTGATTTGTGTTCAAAATAAAGTTTCGTACAGCTTGTTAGATTGCCCTTCCGAATGATTTTTGCAATCACTCGTTTTATGAGAGTATTCTATGTGAGGGAAGCTTCCTTGTAATCTTATTACATATTGGACTAAGTTTTAGATGTTTTCTGCTTTGGGGGCTTCCAAGATGTATCCCTAAAAGGGAATCTTTCGTTTGTAACATCCAAATACCAATAAAATGTTTGTGCATCTTTGTAAAAATAAATAAATCATGCTGCAATGGTGAGCTACTTACTATCTCAGTTTCCTAGTTAATCTTGTTCGTCCATGATCATTTCTATAGCCAATATAGATTACTGACAGGTTGCTCTATCATCAATTCCTAAATGCCTAATCAATCATTTTCCTCTGCATCCATCAAATTTAAATGTACCTTAATTTGTAACAAGGACTGTAGGTCTATGATTCAGAATATTCTCATGAACTTTCCCTTTTGTGATGAGGGGAGAAGATTCGTGGAAAACTTGTTACTTCGCCTTTATTTTTATTTTTTTTGGCAAGGTTCAGTGCCTCTTTATGGGCATCCATCCATAAATCGAGCCAGCTATGTTTTATCCTTTTGGATTGGAGTCCTGGATTCCTTTAGTGCACTTGTTTTTTTGTATGCCTTGAACATTCTTCCATTTTTTTTCAATGAAAGCTCAGTTTTTAAAACTAAAATAAAAATAAAATAAAACCTCTAGATCTGCTAGACATTTTTTACTAGACTATAACAAAGTCATGGCACATCATGCTATCTTGCAGTTCATGTGTTGTACTAACTCAACAATCAACTAATTAACTATCGTTTTCACAATTATTATTGATAACTCCCTAAATGAGTTATCTTAATGCCTCTAATATTGCTTGTTTAGAATGATTAATCAATTTAAA
Source organism: Benincasa hispida (assembly GCF_027475165.1). Classification (NCBI taxonomy): domain Eukaryota; kingdom Viridiplantae; phylum Streptophyta; class Magnoliopsida; order Cucurbitales; family Cucurbitaceae; genus Benincasa; species Benincasa hispida. Next base: position 63,014,626 of record NC_143480.1, on the reverse strand, counting down.
TGTCTATATTTGTAGGAATTTGAACACTACATGCATTTTGGAGCATTATGGACGGTTCAAGAGCTTAACAGAGCGTCGCAGTGTTGCGCTCAAAGTCAGAAGCACGTAAAACAAGCAACATCGCAGCACTACCCTTTGGAGCCACAACATCGTCGCAAACCCCCAGCAGACTCACCTGCGGAAAATGCATGAGTCGCAGCACTCTTAGTAGCGTCACGGTGCCCTCGATGGACCATATATCTTCTTTTCATTCTAGGGTTAGGAAGGAGAGTTGGTGGCCGATTTTGAGAGCTCTAAGCTCGGTTTTGGCCAAAACCCATGAAAATTCTTTGTATTTTGGCTTGTAATGAAGATTTTGGCATCAGGATTTGATTCTAGATGATCGACTAGGCCCCAAATGAGCACTTTAGTTATGGATATAATAAGATTTTTATGGAATGTTCGTGGATTTTTCTGATTCTTCTTGTTTTCTACTCCTTGCTTGATTTTTCTTTTTTTTACAAGAAACATTTCATTGATGAATGAAATATCCAAAGAGTAGAATGGGGATAAACCAATAGGGAAAATACCCAAATCCAAAATAAAAGCAGAACACATAATGGATAGATACAAACAGGATGTATGAGGAGCAAAAAGATACAACCCAATCCAGAAAGGAAGTGATAAAAACAGTGAAGATAGTTCAAAAAACGAAAGAAGCACATGATCATAGCGGATGAACATCAACACAAAAGCTCAGAGCATCTAGAAGCCACTTGAGACGAAAGGGTTCCACCATAACAGAAACTTAAAGCCCAAAAACCATTTTTGTCACACTGATATAGACCCTTCTTTAAGCAAAGGTTGAGCCTTTTTTTCATACAAAATAGAGCTTTCTAGATTCCGTAATTCTCTCGACTCTCTTTTTTCTTTGCTGAAGATCGGTTGGGTTGCTCTTTGTTGGGATCACCTTTATGCAAAGACCGAGATATCTAAACCAAGGGACCAGTACCATCAAGTGTGGAGCCCATAAAAGGACCAACTAATGATGAATGTTCATAATCATACCAATTTCCACCCATGTGGTCATAGATGTAAGAGGGATGAGGAGAAACCGGCGGAATATGAATGGGGCTAGAAAGGTAGGCATCCGTGACTCCTTGCTTGAATTTCTACGATGAGCATACTAAATAGATTAAATTAACGACTTAATCACATATACTTGTATGTTTGTTCACCCGCGCCATGCATGTTGAGATTATCTGTAACTGTAATGATGGCATAGATAATTTGAGTAGTAAATAGGTTGAGTTATAGTTATGGTTCGATCTCTAACGTAACCAAGGTCACCAATAACGAATAGATAGTGGGACCTAAGGAATAGAAAAACGTTAAGTTTGACTTAGCTAGTTTAATCTAATGTCCTAATCAATCCAAGAGCTTGATGCAATTAACTTGTAGGTAATGCACGACTATTATTTAGTTAATTTAGAAATTGGCATCGCATTACGAGTCGATTTTCTTAAGAGAGTCTAAACGACACTACCGGATCAATCGATTAGACAATTAATTAAATAACCTAATTCCTATGATAAATTGATGAAGTAATCTATAAATAGCCCAACGGTCTCTTAATTGGCGAAGGTAATCTCATGCTATCCCTCTTTCTCTCACCAATCTATCTTACATTCCACACTTTAATTTTCTGCATTTTTATCTTGTCAACCCCTTCCTCCCCCCCCCACCCCCCCCCCCCCCCCAAACTGCTTTTCCATAGACAAATTTACATTGGGGAGATTAGGGGTGTTCGTGGGTTGGATTGAAGAACTTTTTAGACCCAACCCAATTGTTCGGGTTGTAAATTTCTTTTACCCAAATAACCCTCATTAAGAAATGAACCCAACCCAACCCAACCATGAAACATTTGGATTGGGTTGGTTCGAGTTACTCGGGTCATTAATTTAATTTTTTTTTATAAAAGGAAGTAAAATATCAATACGTAAAAAATTGATTTAACTATTGTTGAAATACGTTGAATTAGCCCTAAGGGCATTTTTGTAATTTATACTATATTTGCTAAATTAGGGTTTCACCTCATTCTATTTATATCTGAGGTTGGGGTCTATTGTATGTATGACATTAAAATAAGAAGTCCTTTTCTATCGTTGTTTTTCTCCCTGAATTACGGTTTTCCACGTAAATTCCTTGTGTCGTTTTCTTTCTCTTCTATTTCAATATGGTATTAGAGCAAGGTGATGAAACCCTAGCCCTGATAGAAGAAACTCAGTCATCAAACTTGATAGGTGAAGGTACACTGACTAATGAGGCTGTGATTCAAGCAGTAGTTGACCAATATCTCCGAACCATCATCCCAGGCGGCATAGCCGAACAGTTCCAGCCGGCGAGCCGAACAACAGGTGGTGGACTCACTCCAGCCAGCGCGCCAATCAGCTCCCAGACTCAGCAGACCCAGCCGTTCCAGCCAAACATCATCGATGAAGGTCCCTCGGCTTCGCACGCGATCGATTCTTCTACGGCGCACGCACTCGGTCCCTCGACTTCACACACGACCGGCCCACACTCGATTTCGCACAGGATCGGATTTGCTCCAGACGGTCGTGGGTTTGCTCCAGCTGCCGAGTCGGGTCAGATCGGCGCGTTTTCTTCAACCTCGCGGCCGATCGCCGAGCCTTCTATCCGTTACCCACTGTCGCAGCCGTCTGGGAGCAACGCCAATCACGGGCTGCCACATTTTTCCACCGGTGGACTTCCGGCAGTAGCTTCTTCACAGTACCATGGTGGACAGCCTCTTCCTCATGTGTATCCAGTTCAACCTCAGTTTCGAATGGGTGATTCCGTTGAAGAAAATCCCATGATCTTTGGACAGAAAAATTCTAGATCTGAATCTCATGGGGAACTCCAACAACAATTGGTTAGTCTCCAGCAACAGATGGCCACCCTTGGAGCCCAGATTGAATGGCCATGATTCTTCCCCGATGTATTCAGAAAATTCGGTATCAATGTTTCCTACTCTTCCTACTACTAATCTTTTATCTGGAACTATAGGAAATTCTGCAGGAATGATCACGGGAGAGAAGCTGAATGGGCAAAATTACTTCTCTTGGTCCCAAACAATTAAAATCGTTCTTGAGGGACGCCATAAGTTTGGATATTTGACTGGAGAGATACCAAGACAGAATCCTGGGGATCCTCAAGAGCGTGTCTGGAAGGCAGAGGATTCTTTACTCCGCTCAATGTTAATCAGTAGCATGGAACCACAAATTGGGAAACCTTTACTCTATTCAGCCACTGCCCGAGATACTTGGGATGCAGTCTAACGGTTATATTCGAGGCGTCAGAAAGCATCCCGCCTGTATACTCTACGTAAACAGGTTCACGAATGCAAACAAGGGAGCATGGATGTAACGTCATACTTCAGCAAGATGTCGTTTTGGCAAGAAATGGATCTATATCGAGAGATCATCTGGAACTGCCCGCAAGATGGAATTCAATACTCCAAGATAGAAGAGGTTGAGCGTGTGTATTATTTTCTTGCAGGGTTGCACCCCAAATTTGATACAGTTCGGAGTCGAATACTAGGGCAGAAACCAATACCGTCTCTCATGGAGGTCAATTCAGAGGTTAGATTGGAAGAAGATAGATCAAGTGCAATAAATGGGCCGGGTGTTACCACTGTAGAGTCAGCTGCCTTTGGGGTGAAGTCCACTGGATCTGATGGTGACAAGCAGAATAGTAAAACACCTCCAGTATGTGAGCATTGCAAAAAACAGTGGCATACGAAGGATCAGTGCTGGAAATTGCATGGTCGCCCTCCGAATGGTAAACGTCGCCTTCCGAATAACGAGTCGAAATCTGGTCGTGCTCTAGTGGGTGAATCAGTTGAGGGGGCCGCACAACCTCGACACAGCCTCCAGTGACCAATCCTGGTGATTCAGGTACCATAGGGATCGGAACAATTGCTCAATCAAGTAACCCTCAATCTTTTAGTTTCCTTGTTGAAGGGAATGAGTTATGGATTCTAGATTCAGGAGCGACCGATCACTTGACTGGCTCATCCGACCGGTTTCTCTCATACTATCCAAGCGCTGGAAATGAGAGGATTCGAATTGCGGATGGGTCCTTCGCTCCTGTTGCTGGAAAAGGCAGACTGTCACCATTTCAGGGATTAACTCTGCAAAATGTCCTATATATGCCCAAAATTTCTTACAACTTATTATCAATAAGTAAAATAATAAAAGATTTTAACTGTAGAGTTGTCTTCTCACCAGATACTGCTTTGTTTCAGGACTTGAGCTCGGGGATGATGATTGGCACTGCCCGATATGACAGAGGCCTCTATTTCCTTTTTGAAAATGCTTCCTCCAGGAGCTTGTTTAGGACTAGTCTTTTATCTTCTTTTACTATGTCTGAAACAAATTATTTATTATGGCATTTTCGTCTTGGACATCCTAGTTTTCAATATATGCGATATTTGTTTCCTCATTTATTCCATAATGTGAATATTTCTTCATTATCTTGTGATGTTTGTATACATGCTAAACAACCTTGTGTGTCTTTTGTTTCTCAGCCCTATAAACCTATCCAGCCTTTCCACCTGGTCCACAGTGATGTTTGGGGTCCCTCAAGCATCTCTACCCTGTCTGGTAAACAGTGGTTTGTAACTTTCATCGATGACCATACCCGACTTACATGGGTATATCTCCTTGCTGATAAGTCCGAGGTTCTATCTACCTTCAAACAGTTCTATACCACTATATTAACACAGTTCAACACAAAGATTGTCATTCTTCGGAGTGACAATGGCCGTGAGTTTGTCAATCACACCTTCCAGGAATTCCTAGCGTCAAAGGGAATCATCCATCAAAACTCGTGTGCATATACTCCACAACAAAATGGGGTGGCTAAACGAAAAAATCACCATCTCATTGAAGTTGCTCGTTCCTTGATGATTCAAGCGTCTCTCCCTTCGTACCTGTGGGGAGATGCGGTTCTTACCGTAGCTCATCTCATTAATAGAATGCCTTCATGAGTTCTAAAGTTTCAAACTCCTCTTGAGTGCTTCAAAGAGTTCTATCAGTCTACCCGTCTCATTCCTGAGGTTCCTCTTTGTGTGTTTGGGTGTACAGCTTTTGTTCATACTCATGGTCCACACCGGACTAAGTTTGCTCCACGAGCTCAAAAATGTGTGTTTGTCGGGTATCCCCTTCATCAGCGAGGCTATAAATGCTTTCACCCATCTTCCAGAAAATATTGTCACTACGGATGTCACGTTCCTTGAAGATAAACCGTTCTTTCCCATTAGTCATCTTCAAGGGGAGACCACGAATGAAGAGACTAACAGTTCCACGTACTTCGTACCTATTAGCTTCAATCTTAAGCCTAGTCCTAATATTCCTGAACTTGAGCCTAGTCCTAATATTCCTGAACCCAATCTACCTAGTCTTGAACCTAACTCTGCTCCTACTATTATTGTGTCAGTCCTTCTTACTAGACAAGTGCCCTAGAATCTTAGAAAGGAAATTCAGGAAACCCCTGGTGTTCCATCGGAAAGTGTCCAAGCGTCGAAACCAGCTCAAATTCAAGATCCTGTTGTTTCAGAGGAGATTCTTGAAGAGAAGTCTGGGAACATAGAAAATGATGAGACGAGCTCAGAGAAGGTTGAAACTTCAAGAGGTAATGAGGTGCTGAAAGATCCTCAAGAAGATGCAAAATTGTCTCAGAAGTCTGATACTGAAGAGGGACAGACGAAAACTGACAACTATGATACCACTCTAGATATGCCAATTGCTCTGAGAAAGGAAACCAGGTCATGTCCAAAGTACCCTTTGCATAGTAACTTATCTCCTGGTTTTAAGGCTTTCACTACTCAGCTGGATGCTCTAGCAATACCTACCAGTGTACATGCGGCCATGGAAGTTCCCGAGTGGAAAGCAGCAGTAATGGAGGAAATGAAAGCTCTCGAGGCAAATAAGACTTGGGAGTTAGTAGCTCTCCCTAGAGGTCACAAAACAGTTGGTTGCAAATGGGTGTTCACAGTGAAGTATAAGTCTGACGAAACACTCGAGAGATATAAAGCCAGGTTAGTTGCTAAAGGGTTCACTCAGACGTATGGGATTGATTATTCAGAAACTTTTTCCCCAGTGGCTAAGTTAAACACGATTCGTGTTCTTCTGTCTGTCGCCGTAAATAAAGATTGGCCCCTACATCACCTAGAGGTAAAAAATGCCTTCCTAAATGGTGAGTTAGAAGAGGAAGTTTACATGAGTCCACCTCCAGGTTTCGAAGCTAAGTTTGGGAATCATGTTTGCAAACTCAAGAAGTTTTTATATGGGTTGAAGCAGTCCCCTAGGGCATGGTTTGACAAGTTCACCGTGTTTGTTAAGTCCCAAGGGTTTGTTCAGGGGCATTCTGATCATACCTTGTTTACAAAAAAATCACCCTTAGGGAAGATTGCTGTGTTGGTAGTGTATGTTGATGACATCATCCTATCAAGAGATGACACGGCAGAAATTGCTAAGCTAAAACAAAAGATGGCAGGTGAATTTGAAATCAAGGATCTTAGTAGTTTGAGGTATTTTCTCGGGATGGAAGTGGCAAAATCAAAAGCAGGAATATCTGTATCTCAATGGAAATACACTCTAGAATTGTTGAAGGAAACAAGAATGACTGGATGCAAACCCATTGACACTCCTATTGAGGCCAATAACAAACTAAAAAGCATTTCAAAAGGAATTCCTGTGAATAAGGAGAGGTATCAACGCTTGGTAGAAAAACTGATTTACTTATCTCATACTAGGCTCGACATCTCCTATGTTGTGAGTGTGGTAAGTCAGTTCATGCAGAGTCCATATGAGGAGCACATGGAAGCTGTGACTTGAATTTTGAGATACCTAAAGTCCACCCCTGGGAAGGGCTTGGTGTTCAGAAAACATGACACACGGAGCATCGAGGCATATACTAACTTAGATTGGGCCGGATCCATGACTGATAGAAAGTCAATCTCAGGGTACTGTACCTTTGTATGGGGAAATTTGGTAACTTGGCGGAGTAAAAAACAGGGTGTAGTGGCCAGAAGTAGTGCTGAGGCAAAGTATAGAGCTATGAGTCTGGGAGTGTGTGAAGAAACCTAGTTGCAGAAAGTTTTATCAGATCTTCACGAGAGTAGTCTGGGGCCCATGAAGTTGTATTGTGATAATAAGGCTGCCATCAGTATTGCTAATAATCCCGTGTAACATGATAGAACCAAACATGTGGAAATTGACAGGCACTTTATTAAAGAAAAGTTAGACCGCGGAGCTATCTGTATTCCCTATGTACCTTCAGTCCAACAGGTTGCAGATGTTCTTACGAAAGGGTTATCGAGACAGACGTTTGAAACTTGTATTAGCAAGTTGGGTCTTGCCGATATCTACGCCCCAACTTGAGGGGGAGTGTTGAAATACGTTGAATTAGCCCTAAGGGCATTTTTGTAATTTATACTATATTTGCTAAATTAGGGTTTCACCTCATTCTATTTATATCTGAGGTTGGGGTCTATTGTATGTATGACATTAAAATAATAAGTCATTTTCTATCGTGGTTTTTCTTCCCCGAATTAAGATTTTCCACGTAAACTCCTTGTGTCCTTTTCTTTCTCTTCTATTTCAATAACTATTTTTAAGATTAACAACTCAATTTCAATTTATATAATGTATAACCTTTTTTCAAAGTACAAAAAAAAATATTTCTAAGAGTTGTTGAAGAATAAATTATCCAAAATTGATAAAATTAAATAAAACTAAAATAAATATATGTATATCTAATTGTACATAAACAAAAAAAATATATTTCAAAGTTAATAATAAGTTCGAGTTGGTTTGGGTTATTTTAGGTGACCCATGAACCAACCCAACCCATAAAATTTTCATTTATTTGAACCCAACCCAAACCAAACGGGTTGGGTTGGGTTGATCGGTTTTTTCGGGTCATCGGGTTTCTTGAACACCCCTAGGGGAGATTATATCTAGGCTCCCAGTGGTTCGACCCGGTCTTGCTACTAATACTACCTAGTAGTAGAAGTTCTTGATCGGTATTTATAAATTTTATTTGAAGGGTCGAAGAAGGATTCGACACCCTCCTTTCGACTAGCATCAGTTATGCTCTTCCCTATTATTAAATATGGATGACTATGGTTAAAGCATTGATAAATTATTAAATGTATCATAACCCATCATCTTAAATTTTTGGATTCAAAGGTAGTTTTAACATGTTATTCAAGTCCTTTCCCAAACTCAACCATGTCAATCGATTCCTCGAGTACCAACATAGAAATGGTGAGCCTCAAAGACATTGACATAATGATCCGTAGTTGAGTTGAATTGGATAGGTGCCATGCTCTAGAGAAGAGAAATTGGTCTAGATAAGAGCAAATTCTCACTGTAGTAAAGTTACACAAATAGAAGCTTATTTAAAGAAAGACTAGATGATATTTTGTTTGAAGCGAGAATTGTTAAGAGTGACCAAATTCCCACATTATTTAGACATGGAGAAGATATGAGTACAAGTAAGAACAACCATCTCAAAATTAGAGGTATTTTAGGTGAAACCAAAACCGAAGCGATGAAAGCCAAACCTGAGCATAGCTCAATTGGTTAAGGCATTATATCATTGACTAAAAAGTCAAAGGTTTAAATTTCCTCCAACATCACATGATGTTGAACTAAATGCAAAAAACTAAAAACAAGAGGGCTTAGGCCCAAAAATGGTCAAGGTCAATATCAGGAGATCCTATGTTCAAACTCATTTTATTTTCTTTACATTTAATAATAATAACCATTTGATGGGCCTTGTCTAAATTTTCAAGCCTACAAATGAAAAGGAATGTTAAATATTGATAAAATATTAAATTTACTATAACCCATTAGCTTATGCATTTGGATGCAAAAGTGATTTAGCAACAAGCAAACATAATACTTATTCAAAACTCCTTATACGATCATGCAAATGAAATGTACACATGAGCGTAGGATTTTAATTTTTATACCACGGGTCCTTATTGCAGTCAGAATGTCAGATCAATGTGTTTTGGCTTAAGAGAGATTTTTGAGAGGGAGAAAAACAAACTGGCATATTATTCTACTAAGTAAATAAAAATAAAAAAACAAAACCTATGATAGAGATCATACATCTATCAGCAATAAAGCAAACCAGCAAACAAATAGTCTCTTTTTTTTGGGGGGGGGGGGGGGGAAGCCAAGTAAACATTAATATATCAGAAAATAAAAACATTAAACACATGATTACCATGTTCTGTGAAGCTGGGGTCAATTTTTTCATGATTCAAAAGTGCTTCCACAACTTCTTTTCGGCTCATATCAAGCTGAAGGCATCGCTCTATAAGACTTCGCACCTAAAATATAAACATAAATAACTGGATGAGATTAGTCACCTGAAAGTAATGCACATTCGAAGGCACACCATTCATTAGAGTGATAAAAGTTAATGCTCTACATAAATCCAAAGTTTTTGCACCAAGACTTTTGCATTTTAAACAAGTAGAGTAAATTAAAAAGATAAAATTACTAACATATGAGAAATCAAAAAGGACATTACATTACGCTAATGGTGTGATACATTAAAACCAAATAATTCCATATCCTTTATGGTGAGGAGATTCCAAAATCAAAATGTCTGCAATAGGCTTTATGAACAATCATGATATTTTTCTTTCTAAGTTTTTCCATTTCTCTAATATTATTTTGGCATGTCCATGAACCAATATTCTTTTAGATAAACTAAAGATCTAATCCTCAAGTTTTCCAAAAAAATATGAGAGCTTTGGAATGTCAATATCATAACTCACAGACACGAACAACTTGCCTAATAAAAGAATTATTCAAGCTTCATTACATACATGGCTGACAAAATGTTTCGCTGAGTAGCCATACTGGAATGTACAGAAACAAAAATATCTCATATGAAACACCCACAACTCAATCCGATATATATATATATATATATATATATATATATATATGTATGTATGTATATGTATATCTGCGTGTGTGTGTGTATATCTCGTACACAAACCAAGCTTTCCTGAAGAAAAATGAAATAATACAAGAGCATGCTAAAAAACAAAGAAAAAACAGTCTTAACAAAAGGACTCCAAAACAGTTATAGGAAATGACTCCAATCCAAAAGACAAGACTAATATCATAGTAACAAAAAGACCTGCTGACCAAGGCCCAAAGGGAGCCATTAAACCTAGACATCTCACAAACTACCTCACCCGATCTCTCAAACTCTTCAAGTATTCTATTATTCCTTTTCCAATCAAATATCCAACAACATAGCAAGAAAGCTACCTTGCCATAAGATTTTTCCCTTAGGGAGTGGCCAAAAGCACCTCCTCCGAAAACTAACAACAAACCCTACCCTGAGCACCACACAAGCCAAGTGAGGTTCTCCAACAATCCCAAAGAAACTGAGCAAACTGCAATCCCACAACAAATGATTGAGGTCCTCCTCATGCCTCCTGCAAAGAATGCATCACTGCATAAACAAAACAAAGGAAGAATACCTTCGGACATGCTCCAAGGTATTCACTCTCCTGTGCAAAACCTGCCTGCTGCAAAAATCTTAATCTTCTTTGAAATTTTAACCTACCAGTGAGGAGAAAATAGAGGCTTCGAGTGAGGGAGAAGGGGCCACGAGAACCCTTTAGAAGGATCAGTAGACGACAACCAAACATCCCTTCTACCTGGACACACCTAGAAGTCTCACACAATGGATAGAAGACCCAAAAGGAAGGATCGGGGGTCGACAAAACCAAGGCCATGGAATGTAACCTTTTGTTCAAAACATAAATAAACGTGAAAGCATAACACAGGAAGGTTTCCTCTGGATTTCGATATCGAAGGCCTTTTGTCAAAGGCACACACAAAAATCCCTAGAAAGACATTTCTCTATTCCCTCTCAATCTCATCTTATCTTCTATGTCGTGGGAGATGGTAAGGAGACGTATTTTTGGGAGGACCACTGGATGGGGGATAGACCCCTCTCAGCTGCGTTTCCTAGGTTGTATCATTTGTCTTCTTTTAAAAATTGCTTTGTTTCAGACTTCTTGGTTTGGTCAGAAAATTCTATCTCTTTCTCCTTTGGGTTTCGTAGTCTTTGACTAATAGAGAAACGACTGAGGTGGCTTCTCTTCTTTCATTGATTGAGGGTTTTTATTTCAAGATCGGGAGGAGGGATGTATTGTGTGGAGTCCTGACTCGCTTGTCGGTTTCTCTTGTAAGTCGTTTTTCAGGATTTTGTTGGATCCTTCCCCCTCTGTTGAGTCGACCTTTGACGTCTTGTGGAGGATTAAGATTCCAAAGAAGGTTAAGTTCGTTGCCTGGCAGGTTCTGCTTGGTCGTGTAAACTTTGGATAGAATTTCGAGAAAGAAGTCTTCGTTAATGAGTCCTTTCTGTTGCATTATATGTCGAAAGGTGAAGAAAAGTCTGGATCACCTTCTTTGGGAGTGTCAATTCGCGAGATCCATCTAGAATCGTCTTTTGTAGGAGTTTGATATCTCGATTGCTCGTCAGAGTGATGTTCGATTGACGATTGGGGAGTTCCTTCTCCATCCGCCTTTCCGTGAGAAAGGTTGATTTCTTTGGTCTGTTGGGGTGTGTGCTTTATTGTGGGATCTTTGAGGGGAAAGGAACAATAAAGTGTTCAGGAAAGTGGAGAGGGGCCATACTGAAGTTTGGTCTTTGGTGAGATTTCATGTTTCTCTTTGGACTTCAATTTCAAAGTCCTTTTGTAATTACTCTCTAGGCATTTTCTCCGTGGAAACCCTTTCTTTAGTGGGGTTCTTGTGGGCTTGGTTTTTTGTATGCCCTTGTATTCTTTCATTTTTTTTCTCAATGAAAGTCATCGTTTCAATATATATAAAAATAAATAAATAAATAAACAAAACCTCCCAAGAAGAAATTCCTCGACACTTCCTCGATGAAGTTACCATGACCAGAATCCTAGAAATCAACAAGTAGTAGTCAGGAATCCCTCTCCCAACACGAAATGGATGTGTAAGTTTTCCTCCTTTAGATATATAGATAGATAGAGAGAGAGAGAGAGAGACTCTTTTCCAAGAAGACGATCTCTTTTGAACTTTAACCAAGACAAGGTTCCAAAAATCCAAACTCCTTAATCCAAAAAGTAAATTAAGGAATTTGTTTCATTGGCCTATAAATTCATGCCATTCGATCTCTTTTTTTTTCTTTAACTGCTATGTCATCCGATCTCACAAGTAAGTTCCTCTGGGTAACGGCTAAACTATTTATGAAGGTCTAAAACTTTGTTAGCATCCATTCCTACAACTCATATCCAGTTCTCTAGGATCTATTGGGTTGCAAGGAAAAAATGCAGAATAATGAGCAATTTAGAAACCAGCTTACCAGTTGAATATCTTGACGTGAGATCCTTCTCACAGTTCCAGTTGACATATTTCCAAGTCCAAAGCATACGAATTGAATTACAATCAACTGGCAAAGCTTAACCGCCTTGATTATTCCACCCCAGCATCTACTGAACAACCAAAAAAAAAAAAACTATGAATCTAACGGCAAACAAATAAGAAATAGAACAATATATACATCATAAGGAAGTCAGCCAAGAAAGCTTTATTTGTAGGAACTTTTCTGTTTCGACCCTTTTTATGGAAGTCTTGTTTCCCAATGAGGGAGGAAAAACCACCATTCCAATTTTAAGCCCTCTCTTTTAGTTTTTATTAGAAAACATAAAACTACTTGTATTCCATATACCAAATGCAAGAAAATTGACTAGAGCACTGAGCACACGATTGAAAATCACAATTAAAGCAATTCGGCACCAGAAAAAGATTGTGGCAACTTGCACGCAGTTCGAATTACTCACCAACACCATTTATACTTTAAATGGAGATACCATGTGAATTTAGAAGACCCCTTTAAATCACAATGATAGCTATTGATTTAGTAGTAAAAAACATCCTCAAGTACAAAAAAAGACTGATCTGCGGGTAAAACACTTAAGTCAAAGAAGTGAATTGAAATAAATTGTACCAAAGCTGCATCCTACTCAAATCATAATCAGTATCCTAAGGTGAAAATGAAAGCAGACTTTTATTTTTACAAATAAAGATCCCAATCCCAAATAGATATGCAACTTAAAACAAAACAAGTAGCAAGAAAGCGACGGAAACTAGGTCAGGTCAGAACAACAGCTCAAACAAACCACATAAACATTAAAAATTATAACCTAATTTTAACATTTAAAGTAACAATCAGCCCTCAACACCAATCCAGCTAACAATTCAAAATCAATCACACCGAACAATAACACATTACAAACTAAGGAACACCAACGGAAAGATCGTGCGACAAGGAGTCAAATTCATTCAATCTCAATTCCCAAACAAACAAGACGATCTTCGGAACAAAATGAAAAACAATTAAAAACCCACCACTAGCAAGCTTTCTGTTTCTTCTCTCTCACCAATCTCAAAAGCATATATGAAGTGAAGAGAATCAAAATTCAAAGAATCGAAACACCAAACCGGGAAAAGGGAAAGTAGAGAGAATAGAAGCAAAATTCATGGATCTTACCACCTACTAAGCCGATTCCAAGAGAAGTGGAGATCTTCACTGCGACAAAATGGGAAATTTTATCAGTCTAGAGAGAGAGAGAGGGAGGTGAAAGCAGGAATTTTCGCTTTACATCGTGGAATGGGAAAGAGAGAGAACATCGTCCGACCAACAACTGTGCAAGAATTTTTTCCGGCTTCATAGTACTTATACCAGTGGTAATTTTGTAATTTCGTTAAACTGTATTTTATTTATTTTTTGTTTATTTGTTTGTTTCCTTTTTATCGGGTTAAAATATCATTACGGTCCTTATATTTTAAAGTTTGTTTAACTTTAGTCTATATATTTTCATGGCCAATTTTAATCTCCATACTTTCAAAAAATCTTGACTCTAGTCCCTCAAAGTTGAGTTTTACTTAAATTGATTAAATAAATAATTTTTATACAAAGAAATGCAACATATGTTGAATGAAAAATTTTGGATCAATCATAAATTGTCACATAATTACAAAAACACAAATTATTAGATTTAAGACTAACTAAAAGTCAAAATATATCCCGAATTGAAATTGAAGACAAAAACGGATAGATCCTCATGATGCCACGTATTTTCATCTTGATCGTTGGATCAAATTAATTATTTTGGTCAAATTAAGTGCTAATATTTCAGCTTAGGTCCAATTTAACCTAAAATTAGGCTTAATTTGGCCCAAAGACCAACCATGCCTAAATCCAATAATTTGAGCCCAAGGACCAAGTCAATGGACCAACCAAGCCTAAGTCCATAAAGCCCACATGAGAGTTCTCCTTCATTTGAAGGATTCAAAAAGTTTAGACTCCAAAGAGGTTAAAGAGAATTCTTCCAACAATCAGAAGACTCCCTAACTCTTGAAATTGAACATTACTTGAAGATACAAGCCTTTTGGGAAATTTGTACGGATGACCTAATTTTTGGGTCCAAAATGTCAAATGACCCATTTTTAAAAAATAATGTCAATTGACCCTCTACTCACCTCATCACGGGATGAGATTACAAAAATGCCCATCTAGTCTATACGAGTGTGCTCAAACTCAATGGTCATCCCACTCCGCTCAAAATTATCGTGCAAGTGTCGTTCAATCTCGCTCTACAAAACTATCGTCCATCTACTGCCGTAATCGAAGTTCTCTACTGGGTTAGTGAATTTAATTTTTGTCTTCCATGTTGTGTTGTGTCTATTTAGGTTGGTTTCGTTTGATCGGTCGTCACGTTCATAACTGGTTTTGGGGTTTAATCGGTCTCGTCTGTTTTTTATTTTGGGTTTCGATGTGTTCTGCATTGGTTGAGGATGAAGAAGATGTAGTTAGAGTCAGACATGATAGTGGACGAGTTTTGTGAGAGCGAGATGGGATAGAGCGATTCGAGCGAAAACGAGATGGGCTAGAGCGAGACGAGTGAAAGCGAGATGGGCTAGATCAAGATGAGCGAAAGTGAGATGGGCGAGAGCGAGATTAGCGAGATTAGCGAGACTTTAACAGTATGTTTTGTTAGTGATTTTTTAGTACGAACCTGTTAACTGATAAATTGAATGTTCATACAATGCAGGAGTAATTTAAGATGTCAAAATCTTTTAAAATTCGTGAAGTTGATAGGTTTCCCGGGTAAGTAACTTGTTTGGCCCATGTTGCCAATCCCAACAAGATTGTAAAGCAGAAGCTTACCGGAAGGCAGTTAGAAAAGTTCAAGAAAAAAGTTTTTGGTCGCATTTTAAACATTGAACTTGTATTCAATAGCCCACTAATCCACCATATATTATTGAGGGAAGTGAAGAAGTGAGGAATTGACTCAATTAGTTTCTTTGTCAGAGGAAAGGTCGTCACATTTTTGAAGGATGACTTTTTATTGATCAATGGTTTATGGCAGTCTCCTACGTGAGTTGGACGGAGTGAGGAGTCCTCACAAGAACTTTTACGAGGTACTTTGGTAGTCAGTCGACCTCAGACGCATTCCACTTGAATTTGTTTGAAGAAGAATACAAAAAATTGGTATTTGAAAATGACGATGATGCTGTGAAAATTACCCTAGTAACACAGAGGTTGCAATGATGGGTAAAAACAAGCAAAAGAATGTTGTAGATCATACTCTATTTGACGATGTTGAAGACATAGACTACTACAACAATCTTGATTGGAATACAATTATTTGGCAGAGGACACTCGACGCCTTGAAGACCACACTTAACGACAAGGTTGGTTTATACAAGGAGAAGGTGGGGAGAAATAAAAATTATATTGTGAAGTACTCACTCCATGGATTTCCCCAAGCATTCCAGGTAGATGTTCCTTAACTTAACTTTATCTTTGGTTTAACATTAACATAGTTATAAATTTGAGTTGTTTGGATTTAGGTGTGGACGTATGAGATCCTTTCGTCAATATCAGGGAACGTTGCCACTCGAAAGAGCAAGGTAGCCATTCCTCGTATATTACGGTGGTCATGCTCCCACTCGGTGTCATTTAAAGCACTCGAGAAAGACATTTTTTAGTCTGAAAATGTAAGTGTAATCTATGTAGCCACAGTATGTTTATTCGGTAGTTAAATGTACACTAACCATCTTATTGGGTTCCTTAATGCAGACAAAAGTCAAATAGGGTCTTGTCATGTCCGATGCTAAGAAGAAGTTTTGGGACACCCCAATTGATAGATGGGTCGTAAGACAAGCACACTCCGACATCGAGAGTTCAAGGAGCTCTAGTAGTTCAAATAGTGGCAGTAGTTTAGAAGGTGGGGAAGGTGAACAACAGGGTAATTCAGAAGGTGGAGTGAAGGATGACGAATCTGATGAGGACCAAAACATCCACCAGCCTACTTACACCTTTAGCGAGGATATGTTTCATGATGTGCTGGTGGGTAACGTACGTCCTGAGTCTGAGGAAGAGTGTTCTGTCCCGGAGGTTTCGGGCCATAAGAAGGGAGGTAATGTTGATCCTGGTGTATATGCGTACCTGCGAAGCATTGACAGCTCAATATCGAGCTTGGATGCCTGTATATCGAACCTAGAGATGGACATGAGAGACATGAAACCACAATTGTCAACTATTTTGTCTCTATTACAGTCTGTGAAGGGTTCCATGGTGTTTGAGGCGACGAGGTCTCCTACTCTACAGACAGGCCATGATGCCACTATGTCCCTCATCCCGACTGTACGTAGGTCACCTAGCCCACCTCCACCTAAGTCACCTACACCACCTCCACCTAAGTCACCTACCCCACCTCCACCTAAGTCACCGATCCCACCTTCACCTCTCAATTCATCTGTACAACTTGATATCACGACCTCTTCTAACACCCTACATCTCGATTCACATGTATGATCATTATGTGATTCGAAAATTTCTTTCTTCATATTTGTTATTCAACATGTTCAGCATTTTGTTATATTTCTGTAGGTTATGGTCGAGAGTAGAAAAACAACACGTAAGAGGAAGGTCATTGATAAGTACACACCTTCCGTTGAACCAAAAAAAGAAAATAACAAAAGAGAAGGAAATTAAGGTTCAACATCCTTTGGATCGTCCAAATATTAAGTACCCTCTCCTTGGGGTACCTACGATACAGTTTAAAGCAACGATCCAATACTCCTTGGAGCATGAGGTTCCAGCTGCTATATTGAAAGAAATGGTGAACTGGATTGTCAATAAGAATACGGACAACGAGGTTCGAGAAAATGCAGTTTGGCCATTATCCAAAACCTTTTTCTAGGAGTTGACTGAACCAAGTTCATGGGCTGAGTGTGACGTAAGTTTACGATCCTTGTCCTTTTTACCAAGTACATACAGTTATAAACCCTCTCCTAACGTATATCTTGTTCTAGATGCAGACCCTAAATATCCTATTTGAGTTCATGAAAGATAAATTCTATAGGCGACCAGACATGTGTATGGCTTGCTTCACCATCCTGCCAATTGGAATAACGGTAACCATTTACTGTACTTTTGAATAGGAATACGTTGGTTGACTATTATGTGTTTTAATATTTCTTTTCTTCGTGTAGAGTCACCTAAATTCTCGAGATGGGGTCTACAAACATATTAAGAATAAGTCGACCTTGGATGCTGCCATAGCATGGGCAGATGAGACGTTACCGGATTATGTCATGGGTAAATTTCATGTCAAGTGGTTAGATGTGGACTTCGTATACATGACAACAAACATTTATCAGCATTGGATGTTGATAGCATTCGATCTAAATAGAGGCCGATTGTTCGTATTTGATTCACTATCGTCCATGACATCAAAGAAGAAGCTAAAGTCTTTCCTTGAACCGTTGACTTACACCCTACCATCGCTTCTTCACTACTGTGACTTGAAATGTTGGAAGCTGGACATCGAAACGTCTTATTGGAGGATATCCCGACCTACCTTTATGAATACACAACACGGGTCATTAGATTGTAGAATATTTGTTGTAAAATTCTTAGAACATTTAGTGACTGGTAGTGCCCCATTTGTAATAACTCAGGATACGATGACTGACTTTAGGATGCAATTGGCATGTCAATTGTGGACGAACACTCTATATTATTAACGTACATGTATATTATGTATATTATGTATATTATTGATGTAATTTTACTAACATGTTATTTAAATTGTTAGTGTAGAACTACCATGAATATAGAAGATTCATTCATGAATAGCCAACAAGTTAAATTAAACTTATAAAAGGAAGAGCGAGATAAGCGAAATCTGAAAGGATTCATGAATAGACAAACTAGACGATCGTTTATAGCCTCTACACGTTCACTTAGTAACACTAGACGATCGCCCACAAACACCCCGCGATCGTTTACATATTACAACACAATTGCTTACCAACTACTGCACGATCACAGGTCTCTACTACACGATCGCTTAAAAGAAGTAAACAATAATCATTAATTACACTTATAAAAGGGAGAGTGAGATACGCGAGAGCGAGATACGTGAGATGGGCTTAAAAAATACTCCGCGATCGCTTACAAACTTCTACATGATCACTTATACTTTATTACACGATCGCTTACAGATTACAACATGATCACTTACCAACTACTACACGATCACAAGCCTTTGTTACATGATTGCTTAGAAGTAGTAAACGATAATCATTAATTACACTTATAAAAGGGAGAGCGAGATATGCGAGATGGGTTTACAAAATACTCCGCGATCGCTTACAAACCCCTACACGATCGCTTATAATTTATTACACGATCACTTACAGATTACAACACGATCGCTTACCAACTACCACACAATCACAGGGCTCTGCTACACGATCGCTTAGAAGAAGTAAACGATAATCATTAATTACACTTATAAAATGGAGAGTGAGATACATGAGATGGGCTTACAAAATACTCTGCGATCGCTTACAAACTCCTACACGATCCCTTATACTTTATTACACGATCGCTTACAGATTACAACACGATTGCTTACCAACTACTACACGATCACAGGGCTCCGCTACATGATCACTTAAAAGAAGTAAACGATAATCATTAATTACACTTATAAAAGGGAGAGCGAGATACACGAGATGGGCTTACAAAATATTCTGCGATTGCTTACAAACCCCTACACGATCGCTTATAATTTATTACACGGTCGCTTACAGATTACAACATGATCGCTTACCAACTACTACACGATCACAGGGCTCCGCAACACGATCGCTTAGAAGAAGTAAACGATAATCATTAATTACACTTATAAAAGGGAGAGCGAGGTGAGCGAGAGCGAGATTAGTGAGAACGAGATGGGCGAGAGTGAGATTAGCGAGAGTGAGATTAGCGAGAGCGAGATGGGCGAGAGTGAGATTCGCGAGAGCGAGACGTTTCTAGAATGGTTCACGAATAGCCAACAATTTAATTACACTTATAAAAGGGAGAACGAGATATCTGAAGAGATTCATGAATAGACAAACTCTAGTAATCAAACTTATAAGCGAGACATTTTAAAAGGGATTACAAGTGATAGCGAGATTAGCGATGGTGAGATTAGCGATGACGAGATTAGTGAGAGCGAGATTCGCGAGAGCGAGACGTTTCCCGAATGGTTCACGAATAGCCAACAATTTAATTAATATTTGAAGAGATTTGTGAATAGACAAGTGGCACATAGAAAATTACAGTTTTGAGGATTAAAGTGGCACATAGTTACAGTAATGAGGATTCGTGAATAGACAAGTGGCCCATAGACAATTACAATGGACCGACATTTGAATCATTTGTATTAGAATCAATAGGTCGCCCAAACATCAGTAGTTCACTGCAGTTTTGTCGATTATGCCCGTAGTTCCCACACCTACCATATTTTATTTGTCTGCGTTGTTCTCCTCTTGATGGTATTCTTTGTACTCTTCGTCGCCTGACCTGTACCACTCTTCTAGAAGGTGCAATATGCTTTTCCACATATCCCGAAGGTCTCTTCCATTCAGATATGTGATCAAATGGATTTACAGGCTCTGCATAAGCAGCCATGAGGGAGTCAATGCTATAGAATGGACTGCACAAACCATGGATGGGGATGTTTCATTCTCACGCAGCCACAATCGCATGCGAACATAGGATACCGAGTGAGTCAAATTCCTTGCATGTGCATTCCTTTGTATGGAGGTTCACAATACCATCTAATCGATTGTCCTGCACATGGATCCTATAACAATCAATCGGCTCAACTCGATATCGTCTACTTTTGTCACACTCAGTTGCTAATCGGTTTTCACAATAGTCCGAGTGTGATTTCGTTCGAGATGCCCAATAATTTCTCTATTCATAAAACCATGACTGGATGAGGCCTCGAACGTGTTCCAACAAGCACATTATGGGTAGCTGTCGATATTCTTTAGTCAATGAATTGAAACACTCTGCACTATTGGACGTCATGTTATCGTATCTTCATTTTGTTTGGTAAACATGCGCCCACCTTTCAAGACCAATATCCTTCAAATATTTCGATATTGCACCATTTCAAAAAGTACGTAGTTAGTCCCAGTGTGCTTGGAACTCTGACATGCAAAATGCCCTGGCTGCATCCTTGAACATTCCAACAATCGTACTGTCCTTAAAGTTGGAAAGAATATTATTTTTTAGGCGGTAGATGCACAATCCATGAAATGCTATGGAAAAAACTGCATGAATGGCATTGCCAATAGATACCGCTCGATCGGGCACAAACACCAAGTTAGGGGGTTCTCCAATGACACACTTCAAGTTTGACATAAACCACTTCCAAGCTCGATCAGTTTCATTGTCCCCTATGTCATATGCTAGTGGGTAAACTTGGTTGTTGCCATCCATGGAGACGCCGACCAACATGGTCCCTTTGTATTTTCCTTTCAAATGCGATCCATTAACAATTATCACAGGTCGACAACTTGAAAAACCTCTAATACAAGGTCCTAATGCCATAAGCATGTACTTGAAATGGACATCATTTTCAAGTTCGATTTCAAACCTTGTAGCTGGATTCTCCATCTTTAACGCTTCACCATATGCATGTAAAACAGCGTACGACTCTTCCAGAGTACCCCTGACGAGAGCATAAGTGGTTTCCCTTGCACGCCACGCCTTATCGTAACTTATGTTTACGCCGTACTCTTTTCTCATATCCTCGATGATGTGACAAGGTTTATAAACACGTCCTATGCTTGTAAACTTGTCTTTGATTAGTTCATCAACTACCGTAGTCGTTTCTTGTCTATGGTCATGATTTAAAATTCCAATAGAACATGTGTGGGATTGCATATACTTCGTGATCTTAAATATGTCACACCCAGGAATTTTAACTGCACGAAAGCTCCATTTACAATTATCCTCTATACATTTAACAGTAAACAAAGACTTAGTTGACTTCCTTACCTTATATTCAAAATTATTGTTTATGCACAGAATAGACAATCTCATTTTTCAATCACTCTTACTAAAAAAAAATTGACCAACTTCAACTTCTGTCTCGGATGAAGAGGTGCCAGGCATAATCAATTCCCCTCTACGACATGAAGACATGGAATTCAATCCTGCTGATCTCTCAGTAACAACCACTACAGGTCTATACACCTCTGAAGGACCATAGTTGATAACTTGTAGAAATACAAGTTATTTATAAAGTTTTATTTAGATTATGTGGCAAAAAGAAGGAAAAGTTGCATCGACCGTATAGAAATTGGCTTAGAAACGCGAAAGTTGTAAAGTGTCGTAAGCACACCCGTTAACCCCGTTGCGATGGCAAAATGGAATGTCCAAGTCTTTGTTTTGCAGGAAAATAGGTCACCACATGCGACAACCGCTCGAGGAAAAAAATGAACAACGTATCCACATTGCATGCGACAATCGATCAAGAACGAAAAAGAACAATGCAATTGCAGCACATGCGACGATCGATCATGAACTCAAACGATCAACGCATTTCCACTGCATGTGGCAATCGATAAAAGATCAAAGCAATTACACCGCATGCGGCGATCAATCGAAGATGTAAAGAGCAATGCATTCGCAAGGACTTCTGATATTGTACAACTTTTCTGTTGTATGATTCTGACAAATTGAACGTGGAGCAGAGCGGACGTTTCCACTATGCCATGGTAGGAATTATCAGCTTTACAGAGCAGGACCACTAATGCAGAAGGAGCCAAGGTCTATAAATAGCTTCATTAAATTCAAAGAAAGGAGGCTGGTCTGAAGAGACAATTCATAGAAATCGGGGGAAAAAGACGAGACAAGACCAAAAGGTAAGTCTCTGGAGCAAGCAATTATTTCCATTCCCGAAGAAGAAGCTCTGTGCAAAGGGTCACTTCTACCTAGAAAACAAGCCTGAGAGGGAAGTTTTCCACTCCATTTCTACCACACGCCGGCAAGCAAATCGTCTCCGATCGAGATCCATGTCAAGACATTGACACTCTTTCCGTATTTGTTCTTATTTTCTATTCATCCACTGTGTTCATCTCTAATATTTCATTCACTATCTGTAACAAACGCTTATCCTTAGATTTCAATGTCATTATCATATTCATCATCATCTCTTTGTTCTTCACCTTATATTCATCATCCATTTCTTTCATCATGTGTAACTCATCCCCCAAGGTAAAGGGGAAGGATTAAGCGAGTAAGTTAATCTTTGTTGAAGAAATCGGCTAAGTTTAGCTAAAGCATGCTCGATGGCATCTTCACCTATGAGAGCAGAAGTGAAGATGTTATTCCGCCTCTCGAAAGAAGGTTGGAAGAATGCGTTAACTAAAGCGAGAAGTATTTCCAGAGATGGAAATGACCTTGCGTTCATCACGTGCATCCCTGTTTCACCATAGACATATAGGAACGCGGCCGATCACTAAGAGGTGTACGCCAAGAGAAAACGAAACCTTAATTGCATCCTCAACAAGATTGACGAACTTGCGATGTCCTTTCCCTCAACCCTTTCTTTTTCTGACTCATTTCACAAGACTTGCCACCGCATTCACCAGACACTTTTGCACATCTTCACAGTCAGTCCTCAACTTGTATATTATTTGTTTATTCATTTATTGATCACCGCATTCTACTTTATCGCACTTTACTTATCACCGCAATTTATTTTATCATCGCATTTTATTTTACCGCACTTTTTTTTATCATCGCATTCTATTCTTTATCGCAATTTTACTTTTCATCGCATTTTACTTTTCACAAATCAATTCTTTATTCTTTATGTTAACTGGTTGCATGTACCACATTAGTATCGCACTAATCACAACAATCCCTGTGTTCGACCTCAGATCACTCTGAGAAACTTGCGTTGGAATTATACTTGGTTCCAGCGTAAGAAAACTTGTGACACGCACACTACACGAATGCATACTACAAACGCATATCATTATCATCGCATACATATAGAACGTAGTATCACATTATCATTGTCGTAAAGCGCATACGTACGTCAGCAACCTAATAAGTTGTTGACGATACACAATCAACGCATTAAATTTTATTATAACAAGTTTTTGGTGCCGTTGCCGGGGACAAGAAGTTGAATCATCACATCATAAATCATAGCGCAAACATTTCTCACAACTTTGTATTTTTCTGACTAACCACATAGATAATTCATAGCAAATAACACTGTTTTACCTTTATACTTCAAGACTCTGCTCAATACATTCTTTTCAAAATTTTGACTATTGTTTTTGTCCTATTTTGCCCAAAATAATGACGCAATGAAAACCTTGCGCATCTCTAAATTTGGGGGTGGGGAGGTCTAGCAGATGCATCAAGCGTATGCGTTATCTTAAAATATGCGTTCATCAATATTGTCCAAAAAAAAAAAAAATCATATAAACTCCAATGTCAGCGCAAGGGGAAAATCCCAACCTGATAAGAGTTAAGTCATGAAAGGAACCTGCTAGTAGTTGGATGTTTGCATGACACACATGGGAGCAAGTCAAAACGAATGTGGGTTTCCAGGAACGATGCAATATGAAAAGAAAGAAAAATGAAAAAAAAAAAAAAAAAGAAAAAGAAAAATAAGAATATAAGAGACAACTCTTCTGACCAGCAAAAGTAAAACTTAGTTGAAAATCAAGAGTTGAAGTTGAGATTGGCACACAACCGTAGTTGGATGTTCACATGACACCTGTGGGAACAAGCCAAAACGAAGAGCGTAACCATGATCAACAGTCTCTAATAAAATGATGTAAACTAGATCACCCCATATAGACGTAGCAAGTTGTTTTTGCAAGAAGGGTTAAACATTATTTTCAAAACAAAGAAGGGAATTTTTTAGTAGAGGTTTGTTGTATAAAAGAATAAAGTAGAGCATGTTTATGAATTATTAAAGGATAGAAGGAAATTGCGTTGTTAAGTAATGTTGCCTAGGTGGAGCACTCGGAGCAACCAATCGACGCAAAGTTAGGATAAGAATTGAACAATATTGCCTTACTCGAACATATGCTCGAGGACAAGCATATATCTAAATTTGGGGGTGTGATAACTTGTAGAAATACAAGTTATTTCTACTGTTTTATTTAGATATTGCGGCTAAAAGAAAGAAAAGTTGCGTCGATATTATATAAATTGGCTAAGAAATGCGAAAATTATAAAATTTCATAAATACACCCACTGAAACCATTGCGATGATAGAATAGAATGCTTCATTTTCTATTTTGCAGGTAATCAGTCACCGCATGCGTTCATGACTCAAAGACGAAATAAAAAAAAGCATCTACGTCGCATTGCGCCCATCAATAAAAAACGAAGAGATGATCAACGCACTGACGGCATATGCGACAATCGATCAAGAGCTTTAGCGATCAGCGCAATTTAAACCGCATGCGATAATAGAAAACAACACCGCATGCGGCGATAGATCGAAGATGTGAAGAGCAACGAATTTGCGGAAGATTCTGACAAATGTACAGCTTTCTATTGTGCATTTCTGCGGGTTGATTGCGTAACAGAAGGAACTTCTCATTCCGCCATTTCAGGAACTACCATAACTATATAGTGGGGACCACAGAGTCAAAGAGCCAAGTCTCACCTATAAATAGCTTCTTCAAATTCATACTTGATATACATGTATACATAGAAACGTGCATATACTGATCCTGAGAGAGAGGTTGGTCTGAAGCGACTGTCCAAAGTAGATCCAGGAGAACCACGAGACAAGGCCGAGAGGTGAGTCTTCGAGTAGAGAATCCTTCCAATTCCCGTAGTTGAAGCTCTGTGTGAAGGTCAATTCTACCGGGAAAGCAAGCCTGAGAGAGAAGCTTTCCTCTCCACCACTTCCACACACTGGTAAGCACAATCTTCGTTCGGGATTTGTGTCAAGACATTGACACTATTTCTATATTTTTTTCTAATCTCTATTTCATCATCTGTATTCATCTTCTCTCATCTTTCGTTCACAACATGTATCAAACGCTTAATTTTAGAATTAAATGTTATGATAGCCACCATTGTCATGTCTCTGTCTCTTTCCGTACATCCATAATCTATTTTCTCCATGATGTGTTCTTAATCCCCTGGGTAAATAGAAAGAATTAAGCGAGTGAGTTAAATTGTGTTAAGGAAATAATTAAGTTTATCAAAAGCATGCTCGACGGCATCTTCACTTGTGAGAGCAGAAGTGAAGATGTTATTCCGCCTATGGAGAGAAGGTTGGAAGAATGCGTTAAATAAAGCAAGAAGTATTTCCAGAGATGGAAACAACCTTGCGTTCATCACATTCATCCCTGTTTCACCATAGAGATATGGGGACGCAGTCGATCACCGAGAGGTGTACACCAAGGGAAAGCGGAACCTTAGTTGCATCTTTAACGCAATTGACAAACTTGCGATGTTTTTACTATTTACTCTTTCTCTTTCTGCTTCATTCATAAAGACTTGCCATCCCATATATCGATTCTTTGTACAACTTCACAGTCAGTTCTCGACCTCAGTATCATGTATCTTGTATCTTGTATCATATTAGTTTAAGATTTTACTTTATCAACGCAATTTTTATTTCATCGCAATTTATATTCCTGTATAAACCCCCATTCTTTATTCATTGTTAAAAATCGGTCGCATGTAGCACATAAGTAACGCATTAACGAAAACAATCCCTGTGTTCGACCTCGGATCATTCTGAGAAACTTGTGTTGGAATTATACTTGGTTTCAGCACAAAGAAACTTGTGACACACATTACTTCACCGCATACTATGAGCACAGCACTATCAACGCATATACTTAGACGTAGTATCGCATAAAATTCTCTTTATCGCAAAGCACTCAGCACATCATTCATTTCATTCACAAACCATGCGTTAGAGTTAGATAAAGAAAAAGAGATTAAATTTATTTCATCAAGTTTATGGCAATATGAACTTGAATCATTTTCATCATCAGTAGTATGTATAAGTGATACATAACATACACATCAGCGGATAACATTCCATTTTTATCGGTACAGGTATTTGAGAGTATTTTGAGAAATTTAGAAAAAGATGGGGGTTACCAGAGGCAGAAGTAGTGAACCAACCCCTACCGTCAGAGGAAGAGTTGGCAGTGGCTTTGCGGAGACTGGCCCTTGCCATTTCGGATCCTAAGAAGACTGTCTCAATAGACACCAATGACGGACCCATCAAGGCTGTTTTGGAGGTTGTAGAGGCGAAGAATCAGTCAAGAACGGCTGAAGAGAAGGAGAAGAGAAAAAGTGAAGAAAAATGGGCAGAAGAAGATGAAGAGGGCGGAAAGTTTAGATTTTGACGGAGAATCAACCACCGCAAGGGTGGAAGAAGGGGTGTCAACGCAAGTTAGAGCATTAGCACAACTACCAGCTTCATCGCTGCATACCAGATTAGCTGTGTTTGAAGACAGAGAAGACTCTAACATCACCCCTCTAATGTGGCGTCGCAAGGGTCCACAAGTGACCCAACATTCTTTCAATGCATAGTAGAGGAGGAGGAGAAAAGAAAAAGAAAATTAGAAGAGAAGAAAGAGAAGATGTCACGTGCGCCCCAAATCATCGCAGCAGGCGATTTGGCCAGAAAACTTCACGATGAGGCCGTTCGCCATGACAACGCAAGGGCGGAAGAAGAAGAAAGAAGAAGGCTCGAGGATGAGCAGAGCATTGCGCTCGCCTCGGAGCAATTTGAAAGAGAAATAAGAGAAGAAGAAGAAGTAGAGAAGAAGGAAAAAAGGAGAAAGAACGACGCCACAAAGCAAATGTGTAGAGTGTCAGAGAGAGAAAGAGAAAGGAAGTGGAAGAGTGGGAAAGGGAAAAAGAAGAGCGATGCAAGGCGAGGGAACGCAAACAAAGACAAAAATTCCGCCTTGCGTCTGCTCAAGAAAAGGGCAAAGCGAAAGTGGAAAGCAGCAAACTTGCGTCGACCAGGAGGCGCCCAGCAACCAAGAAAGAAAATGATGACTTATGGATGGAAATGGGCTTCTTCCCTGCGTTGGCGCCACTATTGGATTCATCAACAGCGTTGTGGTGGAACATGTGTGGGAAACTTTCCCCCAATGTCCATCCATCGTTTTTCCATCGATAGCGAAGGCTTTCTACCATGGCTAGCTCCATCACACCGAAGATGCAGTGATCATTGAAGGAAGCGTAGTGCCATTCAGCCCAAAGGACATCAATGAGCTCTATTAGTTGAAGACTCTCCCGAAAGCACTGGGTAACAAGCTGATTGATGATCCTGAAGAAGAGAATATGGAGAATGCGCTGAAATTATTAACGCAACCGGGCACCAAGTGGTCGGTGTCATTAACAGGCATAAGAACCCTCGCCTCCAACAAGCAGCTGCCAGAAGCGCGACTTTGGGTCTATTTGGAGAAACGGCGACTCATCCCAACTACGCATGACAAAACAATATCAAAGGATCGAGTTATGGCCGCACACTGCAAAGCGCGCGACATTCCGATCAATGTGGGCTAGCTTATTGCGAACTAGATTCAAGGTTTTCTTGGCCATGTAAGAGGTCAATACTTCTTCTCGTGGACAATTTTGAGCTATGCCTCTCTGTGGGCGAAGGCATTGACGAAGAGCCCATGCTTTAAGTTCACGGCATCATCCACACGAAGATCCTGAGAATGCTTCTCAAGGATTCACCATATTACCCCGAGCTTCCAACAAAAAGGTCCCTCGTTGATTTAAATGCACCGCAACCGCCAAAACCAAAGAAGCAGCACCACAATGAAAAAGGAACGAAAATCGTCCAAGGAAGTTCACTGCAGAAGTAAACTAGTCTAACTTTGGACCGTTTGCCTTTAGTCATTCGCCCATCAAGCCCTCCAAATGAACCTCTTTCCCCTCTTCCTGAAATTTCACAAACCTCCTCTTTGCCGCCAACTCCAACCCCGCATCTCTCGCACCGCCCCCTCCTCTCGCCATCCATCTCCATCCTACTTTGCACCACCAACATCGTCGTATGTTGATGACCCATACGGTTTTGGAGCAGACCCTTCCACTCAATCTCAAACCGATGCTGGTGAAACATCGATGGCGCAACCCACCACCACATCCCTTGCTGTTGCCTTAGAAGATATGCGGGTCTTGTTATCTCAAGAGCTCACCTTCTTCCACCATTCATTAACGAAGTTGTGAGAGAGCAATGCAATGTTGCGGCAGGTGATGGTCAATATTCAATGCAACATTTTTACCATTCGCCTGAATCAACGACAGATGGCCGAGCACAACCATGAGTACTTCAATTTCTTAACTGCATATCCACATGGTCCCATGGTGCCTCAACATCTGCAGCAACCTCTGCAATTTCAAGAAGCACCTCAAAGAACTCCTCTGCAACATCCTCCTCATCAAGAGCCCCCGCCGCAACTCTAAAATTGGGGGTGTACCACCTTCTCCACAATTTTGCATTTTTTTTACGGCCATTCATTTTTTATAGTTAGCTATACCTTGTATTCTTTTGTACATACTTATAATTTTGTGTTGCGATAATTATAATTCTTTGTGTACTTAGACAAATTTTATACAACTGAGTAATCATTCTTTCCTTATGCATTGGCCTCTTTATTTTTATCATCCTTTGTCAATTTTTGCGGTAATTCTTTTCTTTTCTTTTGCCTTGTTTATTTGCACTGCCATGATGAGTAGTATGCGTAACCTTAGCAAAATTACTTTATTTTCATTTTCTGCCTAACACTTAGACAATTCATCGCAATAGCTCTCCTTTACCTTCTCTATTACAAGATTCTGCTCAAATCTTCTTTTCAAAATTTTTGACTAAATGTTTTGTCTTTTCTGTCCAAAACAACGCAATGAGGACCTTGCGCACCTCTAAATTTGGGGGTGGGGAATGTCTGAGCAGATGTGATCATATCAGGAAAATTTTGACCAAGTGTTTTGTCTTTTCTGTCCAAAAATGCGTTCATCGTCGTCAAAAAATATAAAAAATAAAACTCCGCTGTCAACGCAAGGGAATATCCCAACCTAATAAGAGTTAAGTCGTGAAAGGAACGTGTTCGTAGATAGAGGTTTGCATGACACTCGTAGGAGCAAGCCAAAATGAAGGTAGGTTACCAGGATCGACACAATGCAAAAAGAAAAAAAAAAGAGAGATAGAAAATAAAAAGAAAAGAGACAACTCCATGACCAGCAAAAGTAAAACTTGGCTAAGGATCAAGAGTTGAAGTTGAGCTTGGTACACAACCGAAGTTGGATGCTCGTATGACACCCATGGGAGCAAGCCAAAACGAAGGGTGTAACCATGATCAACGTTCTCTATAGGATGACGCAAACTAGGCCACCGCATAAAAGATACACTTCGTTGTTTTCGCAAGAAGAGGTAAAACATTCTGTTCAAAACAATAAGAGAACTTTGGGCAGAGGTTTGTCTTAGATAAGAATAAAGTAGAGCATGTTGAAAAAATGTCAATGAATAGAAGGAACTTGTAGGTTTGAGAAATTGTGTAGAGGTGGAGCATTCGGAGTAGCCGATCGACGCAAAGTTACGATAGAATTTGAGCTGAATTGCCTTAGTCGAGTATATGCTTGAGGAAAAGCATATTTCTAAATTTGGGGGTATGATAACTTGTAGAAATACTAGTTATTTATACCATTTTATTTAGATTATGCAGAGAAGAAAAATTTGCGTCGACCGTATAGAAATTGGCTTAGAAACACGAAAATTGTAAAGTGTCGTAAACACACCCGCTAACCCCATTGTAATGGAAAAATGGAATGTCCAAGTCTTTGTTTTGCAGGAAAATAGGTCACCGCATG